>NC_133663.1:145488210-145659494 GCF_037893015.1 Macrotis lagotis | reverse complement strand
AGCCAGGAACTTCCCTAAGGTCTCTCCTACTTCTCTCAGTAATAACTTTTATCAAGCCTCTCAAAAGATTCTGGAGAAGCAGAACAGTGGAACATTTTCCTTTTAAGATGTCTGGGAAGGAATTCAGGAATGTCTGTCTGCATGACCAGACACAGGGAGCAGAGTATCATACAAGAAACAGATGCCAGCACAGTCACGGAGCAGAGAAAGTCAACATGAGATGCTCAAGCAGCGATCTGCAACTGAGGTCCCTGAGAACCAGTTCAGCAGATCAATGTCAGAGCTGGCGATGTGGGACTGTTCCAAAAAAGGGGCCAATTGAAAATTGAGAGCCCCAGACCTCTAAAGAACAATCCCAGCTACAACAGTTCCCATGGAAAGCCTGTGAACAGGCCCATACCCTAATAATACCAAAAGAGATGGGACAGCACTTTTGTGATTCAGGAGTAGTGTTCCAAATGAGCAAAAAAAAGTCAGAGAAAAACTGATGATAGAAAAGGAAGATCACAACACCATATCAGAAAAAGATAGAAAATAATGTTCATGTCAAGTCCTAGATAAGAATATGAATTGGACCCCAGAAAAATAGGACCACTTAAAAGAGATCAAAATGGATTTTAAAAATCAACTAGGAAAACTGGAAAAAGTAATTTAACATCTTGCAAAAGGAAGCACAAAAATTGACTAAAGAAAAAAAGTTTAAAAAATAAATTAGACAAATGGAAGAAAAATGCAGAAAAGTAACTTTTCAAAAATTGAATTGAGAGTGTAACCAAAATGTTAGAATAAAGTCAGGAACTACCCCCAGCTCTCTCGCAAACTACTCCAAATACTTTTTTGGGCAAGGAAATCGAGTTAAGAGACTTGCCCAAGGCCACATAGCTTGGTAATTATTGAATGTCTGAGGCTGGATTGAACTCAGGTACTCCTGACTACGGGGCCAATGTTCTATCCACTGTGTCACCTAGCCACCCCTACTGCAAATACTTTTAAATAATTACTCTAACGAAATTCTAAAGTGGCAGAACTCACAAACAGATTCATGGGAACAATTTTCCAGTTGAAGACAACTTAGAAGATTGATGGAAATAATCTGTTGCACCAGGATAGGAAAAGATCCATAATACAGTGTGGATCATGCTGGAACAGATGGACTTGTCATCCAGGAACAGATTAGGGAGCACCTGGATCTGTGGCATCAGTGACCGTTTCCAGACATTTCAACCCAGTTTGCCAAGGAAAACCTGGAAAGTCAATAGGAAAGCTGCTATATTGTATGAGAGACGAGCATACTCCAGTGAAGGCCTCAGCAACACAGACCCAGCCCCAATAAACCAGGAGCAAACCTTGGAAGTCATTTCTGGAGCTCTCAGTCCAGGAACAGTAGAATGATCAGGGGATATTGCAGTGCTACCCCTGAGGCAACACTCTGTTGATTTGCCCAAACTCAGATTTGGGTCATAATCGCAACAGAAGTTATTACCTAAGCAGGAGAGGTATGCCCCTTATAATTCCAGAGAATCAAAGAGAGCCTGTGATTACTCACAGACTGGAGAACAGGTCAGGAGAGTAGTCATACACTCTCATAAGACCGTGAGGGAATTGAACACTTTCAGGTTCCTAGGGGTATCACTGAAAACAGGAAAAATATCAAAACCTTGGGACAAGGTATTCGCCACACTAAAAGTATCTCAAAGAGTTAAAAAACAAACCATAGGCTGGAGAAATAAGCAAAAGAACAGAAGAAAATATTCCAACCATATATAATTTCTTTGATCATATGGAAGATTAAAATACACCCACAGAAGTTAACAAAGTCAATGCTTCTGTATCCAAAGCCCCCCAGAAAAAAAAAAGTATGAATAGTTACCTAGCCATGTTAAAACTAAAAAAGATTCATAAAATAAAGTAAGGAGGCAGAGGAAAAATTTGGAAGAGAAATGAGAGCAATGAGGAAAATCATGCTAAGTAACTCAGTGAAGGAGATTAAAAGTAATACTAAAATGGGGCCACTAGGTAGCACAGTGGATAGAGCACTGGCCCTGGAGTCAGAAGTACCTGAGTTCACATCTGGCCTCAGACACTTAATAATTACCTAGTTGTGTGGCCTTGGACAAGCCACTTAACCCCATTTGCCTTGCAAAAAACCTAAAAAAAAATATACTAAAGAAAATAATACCTTAAAATCATATCAAATGGAAAAAACAGTCTAAAAGCCCTGTGAGGAGAAGAATGTTTTGAAAAGCAGAACTGGACAAATGGAAAAGAAGATAAAAAAGTTCTCTGAAGACAATAATTCCTTTAAATACAGAATGAAGCAAAAGGAAGCTGAAGACTTTGTGAGAAATCAAGAAACAATAAAAAATCCAAAATTATGATAAACTAGAAGAAAATGTGAAGTATCTCATTGGAAAAACAACTGATCTGGAAAACAAATCCAGAAAAGATAGTTTAAAAATTATTAGACTATCTGAAAAAGTTGACCCAAAAATAAAAACTTAGATGTCATCTTATAGAGGAAAAGTTCCCTGATGTTCTAGAAGTAGAGGGCAAAAATAGAAGATGAAAGAATTCTCCAATCACATCCTGAAAGAGATCTTAAAATAAAAACAGCTAGAAATATTAAAGCCAACTTTCCCAAGTTAAGGGGAAATTACTGCAAGCAAAGAAATAATTCAAATATCCTGGAGCCAAGTTAGAACAACAAAAGAATTAATGGCTTCTAAATTAAGGGCTTTTAGGGCTTGGAATATGTTACTCCAGAAGGCAAAAGAGTTTGGTTTACAACAAAGAATCCAGAAAAATTGAACATACATTTTCAGGGGAAAAGATAGACAATGAATGAAAAGGGGGACTTTCAAACTTTCATGTTGAAATGACCAGAGTTACAGTAAATTTGATCTTCAAGTACAAATCTGAAGTGGAGCATAAAAAAAGTAAACAGGAAAGGCAAATCATAGGAAAATTAATGATGTTACATCACTTATATTCCCACATGGGATACTGACAACTCATGAACTTTCTCATTTATTAAAAGATGCGTATATAGAAAAGGTATAGGTGGAATTTGAATTTGAAGGTATAATACATTAAGAGAGGAATGCACTGGGAGAAAAGTAAATGTGAGTGAAAATGTTGTAAATTATCTCATATTACTTTTGCAGTGGAATGAAAGTGGGGGAAGGTAATGGGGAGTGAGTGAGCCTTATTCACATTGGAACTGGCTCAGAGAGATAATAACATACACACTCATTTAGGAAATCAATCTTAACCTAGAGGAAAGTAGGAAAGGAAAGAGATGGGAGAAAGGGGGTGCTGGGGTGAATGATAGATGTGAGAAAAAATTGTAGGAGGCAAGAAATGTAAAATACTTTGGAGATGGAGATGGTTAAAGGAAAGAGAGAAGAGAATAAATGGCAGTAGAGGGAGAATTGGGTCTATATTCCTGAAGAGATGAAATATGTGAAGCAAAGAAGCTATAAATAGATATATTTATAGTAGATCTTTTCTTGTGGTGGGGAGCTGGAGATTGAGGGGTTGCCCAAGACCAAGTCTATTGCTGAGTGAAGTGTAAATACCTCCAGTCTAGTTACCTGAAACAACAAGAGATAACTGTAAAATTGGGACATAGACTCCACCTCATCCATGGGAATTTTCACCTCCAATTACCTTGGGGAGTCAGATTCTGAGTGAAAAACAGAGGAAATTTCTGCTGATAAAGATACCAAGTCCAGCTATGCAGGCGAGATACAGTCCTGGGCAAGAAGCAACTGGAACATGCAGAGTGAGTACAGAGGTAGTAGTAGCACAGCAGTATTGTTAATTGTGGATACTTACAAATAGACTAGAATTCTTGGTCTTGATTAAAGACAGAGGGGATCACTGAAGCTTTTATAGTCACTGGAGATTTCTCAGGGAATAAGATCATTTCCAAATCAATGTCCTGAGGTATGCCAGCTGTGAATTTGAGGTGGAAAGGAGTGTGGAAATTGGGCATTGGACAGAGCTCCTGAAGTCAGAAACACCAACCCCCGCCAAATCAAAGGACTAGAGGAAAACCTTAAAAAAAAAAAAAAGCTTTTATTTTTTTATTTAGAAAAATATTTTTACTGGGTTCTTACACACCTTTGGGCTAGATATTTAGGTGTTTTTTTTTTGAGAGAGAGGAAAAAAATATACTTCAGTGTGTGTTCAGATACTATCAACTCTTTTTCTGGGATGAATCACTATTTTTTTTAATGAGCAGACAAAGGAGAAAGAAACCTACCTTAGAAAGCTACTATGTGAATCAAAAACCAGGGTTCATCTTCATAGGAAACAAAGAAGAAAAAAAAACCTCTCTTCCTACCCCAAATGATTACCTACTTCAAACTATGCATAGAGGAATTCAAAAGAGACTTTAAAAATAAAAATGAAACAGTGATTGAATAAAACTAAAAAGAAAATAAGTACAATCTTAGGGGGAAAAAAACCAAGAAAATTATGAAAAGAAAGTATATCACCTGGAAAAGGAGATCAGAATTTTAAGAATTAAAATGAAAATTACAATTGGAAAAAGAAAATCTGAAAATTAAAATTGGCCAAGGGGAAGCCAGTGAAGTTAAAAGAGACTAAGAAAGAATAAAACAAAGCAAAGAATGAATAGTAGAGAACATTAAATACTTCACAAGAAAAACAACAGGTTTGGAGGACAAATTAAGGAAAGAAAACATAAGAATAACTGGAATAACTGAAAACTCTAATAAAAAAAATCTTGAAAAAATAATACAAGAAATATTTTTTTAAAATTTCCCAAAGTGTTAGAACAAGAGGAGAAATTGAAAATAGAAAAATTCACTTCTCACCACCTTAAAGGAATCCTGTGATGAAAACTGAAAGGAATATCATAGTTGCACTGAAAAATCTTCAGATTAAAGAGAAAATATTAAGAATAAGAAAAGGAGGGGCAGGTAGGTGGCTCAGTGGATAGCACTGGCCCTGGAGTCAGGAGGACCTGAGTTCAAATCCAAACTCAAACACTTAATAATTACCTAGCTGTGTGACCTTGGATAAATCAGTTAAATCAATAGCCTTATAAAAACAAAAAAAAAAAAGTAAGAAGAAAAGAAAACATTTTGTATATGGTGGAACAACAATGAGAATTACATAAGATTTAGCTGCAGCCACTCTCAAAGTTCATATGTCTTAGAACACATATTGAAGAGCTATAGAACTGGTGTTGCAGACAAAAATATCATACTCAGAAAAGTTAAGTCCAATCTTGAAGGGAAAAAAAGAATATTCAGCATAGAGTTACAGCATTTTATTGCAAAAAGCCCTAATCTTAATAAAATATTTGACACTTAAAAATCAAGAAAAATATAAGGTAAATATCAAAGAGTAATTACAAGGGACTCAATAGAAACAAATGGCTTACTATGGTTATATGGAAATATAAATCATAAGACTAAGATTATTATTATTAGTTATTCAATAATTGGAAATTTGAGAATAGAACTGTTTAGGATATGATTATTAAGAGTATCATGGTGTAGGAAAAGATTAAAAAGAAGTTGCAGTCTTATACAACTTAAGTGTTTGGAGGAAAATTGGTACAGAGAAGTTAGAAGGGATAAGAAGGACTGCATGTTCTGGAAAACAATGATCATCATGAATGAGTTAAAGAGGGAAAAATGAATATACATTAGAAGCATATTAGAACATAAATGTAAAATACCTTTTAAATTGAGAGAGAAATAAAAGGGAAGGATAGGGAATTTAGGGGTAAGGATAAGGAGGATAAGAATGCATATAGAAGGAAGTATAAGTCAATGCGGGAATAGAAGTGTATGAATATAAATAGGGAAAGGGATATAGAAAGGTATGTAAGGGAGAGAATTTTAAGAAAAGGAGAGCAAGTTAATGAGGAAAAGCAAAGTAGTTAGAAGGGATCATTGTTTTTGGGAAATGTTATAAAAATGTGAGATATGCACAAACCAAAGATATTTTCATGAATATATGTATATGTATCTGTTTATCTATTTGTGTGTACATGGGGATGTGTATATAAATATATATATATATATATATAAATATATATATATATATATATACACACACACAGGATATATACATGGATGTATATGTATATGTGAAAATGTATATATTACACGTACATCTGTGTCTGTGAATGTATATGTAAATATTGATTCATAATTATAGCTACCTTGGGGTTAGATGGGAGGAAAAAATTCCTTTTGTCATAAAAATGTGGGACTGATAGCTAAAACAGAAAGAATCAAAAGAGAAAAATTAAATTATATAATCATGAATATTGATTCAAAATTTTTAAATAAAATATCAGCAAAGAGATTACAGTGTTTCATCACTAGGAAAATATACTACAATAAGGCCTAATTTTTACCAGTAATGGAGCCTTGCTTCAGCATTAGAAAAAAGTCAACATAATTGACTATATTAATAATAAAACTAACAAAAATCATAGGATTATCTTAATAGACACTGAAAAAGCTTATGAAAAATACAGCACCCATTCCTATTCCACACACTAGAGTGTTTAGCAATAAAGGAAGTTTTGATATAGAGGATAAGTAGTATCTTTCTAGAAGCAACAGCAAGCATTATATGTAATGGAGATAAGGGAGAAGCATTCCCAATAAGATTGGGATGAAACAAAGATGCATATTTTTAACCACTATTTTTAAATATTTTATTTAAAATATTAGTTTTAGCAATAACAAAAGAAAAACTAATTGAAGGAATTTGAAAACATAATGAAGAAACAAAACTCTTCCTCTTCAGATGATAAGATGGTATACTTAGAAATTTCTAGAAATTTAATTAATAAACTATCTGAAAAAGTAACAATTTTACCAAATTTGCAGGATGTAAAATAAATGCACTTCTATAAGAAACCATAAATGATCAGATTGTAGAGAAGCATGGAATGAATTACAGGTTCTGATGCTGAGTAAAGAGAACATTCTACATATTAACAATAACATTAGTGAGTGGATCAAGCTTGATGGAGGCAGCTCCTCTCAGCAGTTCAGAGAGCTAGGACAGTTCTATTAAATTAACTAAGAACAATGCTATCCCCATCTAGAGGAAGAAAAACAAAACAAAACAAACTTTAAAACAAACAAATAAATAAACAAAAAATAAATGAATAAATAAATAAACACTTCAGAATCTGATGAACACAACATTCAGTTTTTAAAAAAAAATTTCTCTCATGTATTTCATTCCTGTCCCATGGTTTTCTTTCTTTTTCCTTTATCCTAATTCCATACACCAAAAATGTGTTAAACTTGTTTAACACAAATGTGTATATGTACAATATTCATCTGATTGTTCACCACTGAGGAGAAGGAGGTGAGAAGGGGATGGAAATAAATTATGTATCTTTAAAAAAAAGCATATGCATAAAGATGACTGTTGAAAAGCTCTCATATCATGTATTTGGAAAAAATAAAATATCAATAAAAAATAAAAAAAGTAAAATAAACACACATAAGTGACCAAAATTTCAATATATTACCAGCATTGAGACAGAAAGAAATTCCATGTAAAGTGGTTGTAGATACCATTAAAATACTTGGGAGTCTAACTCCCAAGACAATCCAAGACATCATATGAAAAAGAAATTACCGATCATTTTTCACACAAATGATATCAGATACAAATAGTAATTTACTATTCTACAAACTCAAGGACATTAATTTCTGTGATAAGAACTATTTGACAAAAACTGTTAGGAAAAATGGAAAATACCATGGCAAAAACTAGGCATAGACCCACATCTCACACTCTATAACAAAATAAGGTCAAAATGGATATAGGATTTAGACATACAAGCTCATACCATAGATAAACTAACATCAAGAATTACTCTATCTTTTGGGTCTATGGAAAGAGGAGAAGTTTATTACCAAACAAGAGAATACATCATAAGATGAATTATTTTGATAATATTAAATTGAACAGTTTTTGTTCTAATGAAACTAATGCAATCAAGATTAGAAGGAAAATATTAAATTAGGAAGTAATTATCATATCTAGGGCTTCTTATAACAGTCTCATTTCTATAAAAAGTATTGATTCAAGTCATTCCTCAATTTAAAAGTGATCTAAAGGATATGAACAGGCAGTTTTCTTTCTTTTTTTTTTTTTTTTTTTTTTTTGGTTTTTGCAAGGCAAACGGGGTTAAGTGCTTGCCGAAGGCCACACAGCTAGGTCATTATTAAGAGTCTGAGACCGGATTTGAACCCAGGTACTCCTGACTCCAAGGCCGGTGCTTTAACCACTACAGCACCTAGCTGCCCCTAACAGGCAGTTTTCAAATAAAGAAATTAAAACTAAATATAATAACATGAAAGAAATGCTCCAAATCATTATTGATTAGAGAAATCTAAATTAAGACAACTATGAGGTACCGACTCACACCTATTAGATTCTCAAAGATGAATAAAAGGGAAAAAGATCAATGTTGAAGAGGGAATGTGGGAAAATTGGGAAATCAATGCCCTGTTGCTGGAGTTGTCAACCATTCTGGACAGTAATATGGATTTATTCCCAAAGAACAATGAAACTGATCATACTCTTTTGCCCAGCAATACCATTCCTAAACCAAAGAAATAAAATAAATTGTATAAGTCCCACTTGCTCAAAAATATTTATAGCAGCTCTTTATGTAGGGGCAAAGAATTGGAAATTGAAGGGATGTCCATTGGTGAATGGCTCAATAAACTATAGTATTTGAATGTTTTGGAGTACTATTGCTCTGCTAAAAACCATGAAATGTCAGACATTAGAGACGTATGGAAAGAATTAATATAACTGGATGCTGAGTGAAGGGAGCAGAATCAAAAGAATATTGTATACATTAACAACATCATTGTGACTTGACCAACTGTGATGGATGCAACTACTCTCAGCATTTCTGAGATCTAGACCTGGGAATCCTGATAGGGAATGCCATCCACATTCAGAAGAAAACATAAAACAAACAAACAAAAAGAAAACAATCAAAAACACAGAATCTGATTACTATGTTCATTTAAAAAAAACTTTACATGTTTTTCCTTCCTACCCCATGGTTTTCTTTCTTTTCCCATGATCCTAATTCCTCATACACAAAATGTAAACATGCTAAAAACAAATGCATATGTACAACTTTTACTAGACCATTCATCTCTGAGAACAGGGAGGTAGGAAGGGTGGTTGGTAGAAAAATATGTGACATTAATATTCAGATGAATGAATGTTGAAAAAATTTTATAATATGAAATTGCAAAAAAAAAAATTAAGGAAGGAATTGATGAAAAAATGCAAAAGAGGATGACCTAGTCATACTATATCTAAAATTATATTATAATGTAGTAGTCATGAGAACTATCTGGAACACACTAAGAAATAGGGTGGTCGATCAGTGGAAAATATTTAGTCCAAAAGAAACAGTAGTAAATGACTATAGTAATATACATTTTGACAAATCCAAAGATTTTAGCTTCTGGGGTTAGAACTCACTATTTGACAAAAACTCTTAGGAAAACTAGAAGCTAGTATTACAGAAACTAGGCATAAACCAATATCTCACACCCTATAATAAGATAAAGTAAAAATGGCTATATGATTCACACATGAAAGGTGATACTATAAGGTAATTCAAATAAAAAAAGGGCAGTTTGACTTTTATGTCTGTGGAAAGGGAAGGGGTTTTTGAGCAAACAACAGAGAACATGAAATGCAAAATAGATTATTTTTATTATATTGTACTAGAAAACTATTGCACAAAAGCAATGTAAGCAAAATAAAAAGGAATTCAGAAAGCTAGCACTTTTTTACTGACACAGCTTTTGATAATAATGTCATTTCTCAATTAGAGAATGAGTCCAATTTATAAGAATACAAGTCATTTCCCAATTAATACATGGTCAACGTATATCATCAGGCAATTTTCAGATGAAATTAAAAGCTATCTTTAGTCATATAAAATGCTTTAAATGATTATTGGATTATGGAAATGGAAATTAAAACAATTCTGAGGTATCACGTAACACATATCAGATTAGCTAATATGACAAAAAAGGGAAAATGATCAATGCTGCAGAGGATGTGGAAAACTAATGCATTGTTGATTGAGTTGTGATCTGATCCAACTATTATGAAGAACAATTTTTAATTATACCCAAAGGACATACCTCTTGATTCAGCAATACCACTACTAGTTTTATATCCTAAAGATATCATAAAAAGTAAAGACCCACATGTGTATAAACAGTTTAAACTCTTTTTCTGTTGACAAAGAATAGGGAAATTAGGGGATCTCCATCAATTGTGGAATGGCTGAATGTGCTTGGTATATAAAAGTGATGGTATTGGGGCAACTAGGTGATGCAGTGTATAGAACACCAGCCCTGAAGTCAGGAGCACCTAAATTCTCAATTCATCTTAATTCAGTTAAGATTGTGTAGAACTGAAATAGATATGTTTCCTTTTGTATTTCTACAGTTATGAAACTGACTTTGGAAATTTTCTCAGATTTATTATCTCCTATGCAAATACTTGGCTTATCTTTTTAATAGCCTTTAATATCAGTTACTGACATATTTCTAGTTGGAAAAGATCCTAAACATCAGCTTTTCATATATTTAAGAAATTACCTACAAAATTAAATTAAATTAAATTAAAAATTAAATATATCTATATCTCTCTCCATATATATATGGAGAGAGAGAGAGAGAGAGAGAGAGAGAGAGAGAGAAATACTTTGATACTACTAAATCTACTATTGACTTCCAGAACTTTGGTTGCTTCACTTGTCCACAAATATAAACAAAGCCAAGAGTGATTTCTTGAGTATTAAGAAAACACTTGTTAAAATTTTTTATTTTATTTATTTTTTTCTCCTTTACATGGAAAAACAGGATTTAACATTCATTTTTTTTTATTTTGAGGAATGGAGTTAAGTGATTTGCCCACGGTCAAACAGCTAGGCAATTATTAAGTGTCTGAGTCTGGATTTGAACTCAGGTCATCCAGACTCAAGTCATTACTCTAGCTGCCCTGACTGCCATTAATATTCATTTTTAAAACACCAAATTGCAAATTTTCTTCTTTCTTCCCACTTCACTCACACTCCTTTAGAAAACTGGTCATCTGGCATAGGTTAAAAATTTATAGTCATGCAAATCTTTTCTAAAATAGTCATATAGTGAAAGGAAGCATAGACTCCCACTGGTCTTTCCCCCAAAAAGAAGTATGAAAAAAATTAAAGCTAAAATAGTATGCTTCAATCTTTATCTTCATTATCCCTGTTTTTGGGGGATGAATAGCATTCCTTATCATCAGAGTTGTCTTGGTTCATAGCACTATCCTACAATATCACTCTACTTTGTAAATAGTTCATTTCCTATTATATCTGCTATTTTTAGGTTTAACTGAATGCATTCTGCTCATTATTTCTTATAGCAGAATCATATTTATAAATCATAGATTGTACAGTCATTCCCTAACTGATGGACATCCTCTCAATTTCCAATTCTTTACCACAAGCAAAGAGCTGCTATAACTATCCTTATACATATAAGTTCTTTTTCTTCCTTTTTTTCATCTTTTCAAGAATATAGGTTGAGTAATGGCATTGTTAGATCAAAGGATAGTCATGGTTTTATAAGCCTTTGGTCAAAATTCCAAATTGCTCTACAGAATGGTGAATGATTTCACAAGTCTTCCAACAATGCACTAATAATTAAATTTCCCTACATACACTTCAGCATTTATCATTTTCCCTTTTTGTCTTATTAGCCAATCTAATAGGTATAAGGTAGTACTTGAAAATTATTCTAATTTGAATTGATTGAACAATAGTAACTTTGGACATTTCTTTAATATAACCATGATTCCAATGATTATCTCATCTGAAAACTGTTCATATCTTTTTATTTTTTTAATCAGTTGGGGAAGGAATCTTATTTTACATAAATTTGAATCACTTCTCTACATTTGAGCCATGAAATCTATCAGAAAAACTTATTTGAAATTTTTTCCAGAGTTTCTATTGGGAACCGTATTTCCCTCCATCCTATTCCTCTAACCCCATTTATCCTGTTCTCTCCCTCCTTTCAGCTTGTCTCTCCTCAAAAGTGTTTTGCATCTGACTGCCCATCTTCCACAATATGCCTTCCTTTCTATGAGAACCCTTCTTTTTCCCATTCCTTTCTCAGTCTACCTTCTTCTAGGATAAGATAGATTTCCATATACAATTGTGTTTGTACGTTATTCCCTCTCTGAGTCATTTCCAAAGAGTTTAAATTTCAATCACTCCTCCTCAACCCCTCTCCCACTCCAATGCAAAAATTTTTTCTTGCCTCTTTTATGTGCAAATAACTTACCCTCTCCTATGACCCCCTTTCCCTTTCTCACAGTGTATTCCTCTCTTATCCCTTAACTCTATCATTTTAATATGTTATCCCTTTATATTTAACTCTCATTATTCATATATGTTCCTTCTAATTGACCTAAAAATGAATGTGTTCATAGGTTGTATCAGTATCCTATTATCATGCAGGCATATAAGCTGTTCAACAAAATTAATTCCCTTATGATTTACCTTTTCTGTTCACCATTTAATGTTACATTTGAGGCTCATATTTGAAGATCAAATTTGCTGTTTAGTTCTGATCTTTTCATCAGGAAAATTTGAAAAGCCCCTATTTCATTAAATGATCATTCTTTTTTCCTGAAAGAGTATGTCAAGTTTTTTTTGTTGTTGTTGTTGTTTTTGCAAGGCAATGGGGGTAAGTGGCTTGCCCAAGAGCACACAGCTAGGTAAATATTAACTGTCTAAGGCCAGATTTGAACTCAGGTACTCCTGACTCCAGGGCTGGTGCTCTATTCACTGCACCACCTAGCTGACCCAGTATGTATGTCCATTTTTGATGGGTAGTTGATTCTTGGTTATAATTCAAACTCCTTTGCATTCTGGAATATCATATTTCAAGCTCTAATATACCTTAATGTAGAAACTGTTAAACCTTGGATAATACTGATTGAGGCTCCATAATCATTGAATTACTTCTTTTTTGCTGCTTGCAATAGTTTCTCCTTGTCCTGGGACCTCTGAAATTTGGCTATAATAGTCCTGAAACTTTTCATTTTGGGAAATCTTTCAGAAGACGATCAGTGGATTATTTCTATTTCTCTTTTATCCTTTGCTTCTAGAACATCAGGGAAGTTTTTCATTATAGATTCTTATAATACAATGTTTAGACTCTTTATATTTTAATTAAGACTTTCAGGTAGTCCAAATGTTTTTAATTGTTTCTCCTGGATCTCTTTTCCAGGTCAGTTGTTTTCACAAAGTGATATTTCACATTTTCTTCTAGTTGTTATTCTTTCTTTTTTTGTTGTTTTGCTTTTTCTTGGTTTCTCACAAAGTCATCAGTTTTTCTTTGCTCTAAACTTCAGGAATTATTTTCTTCAGTTAGATTTTGTATCTCTATTTCCATTTAACCAATTCTGATTTTTAAAGCATTCTACATTTCATTGGCTTTTTGAACCACTTTTTCCATTTTTTCCATTCTAGTTTTTAAGATGTTATTATCTTCAGTTTTTTTGCCTTTTTCACTAAACTACTGACTCAGTTTTCATAATTTTTCTGCAACACTCTTATTTCTCTTGCTAATTTTCCCTGTACCTCCTTTACTTGATTTTCAAAAATCTTTTTTAATTCATCCATGATCTGAGACAAAATCATATTTTTCTTGAAGACTTTGCATGTAGCAGCTTTAATTTTGCTATCAGCTCCTGAATATGTGTTTTGTTTTTGTTTTGGTTTTGATTTTTGCAAGGCAATAAGTTAAGTGACTTGTCCAAGATCACACAGCTAATTATTAAGTGCCTGATCCTGGATTTGAACTCAGGTCTTCCTGACTCCAGGGCTGGTGCTCAATCCACTATGCCACCTAGCTGCCCCTTATTGTGTGTTTTGATTCTATTTTTTACCATAGAAACTTTTTAAGAAAGATTTTACTTATTTTGACATTTACAATTTTTACCCCATTCATGCTTCCCTTCCCCCATCCCCAACAGAAGACATTCTGTTAATCTTTACATTGTTTCCATATTATACATTGACTTAATTGAATGTGATGAAATAGAAATCATATCCTTAAGGAAGAAAAATAAAGTATAAGAGATAGCAAAATTTCATAATAAGATATTTTCTTTTCCTAAAGTGAAGGTAATAATATTTGGTCTTTGTTCAAATTCAACAATTTTTTCTGTGTATACAGACAGTATTATCCATTGCCCTTGGCTATTGTACTGATGAAATGAGTAACCCCATAAAGGTTGATCATCACCACATGTTGTCATTAGGATGTACAATGTTTTCAGGCTTCCTTGAATTTCCATCCCTGCTTGTTTTAAGAGAACAATAGAGATCCATGACATACATATACCACAATTTGTTAACACATTCTCCAATTGAAGGATATTCATTTGATTTCCAAATCTTTGCCAAAATAAACAGGGCTGCTATGAATATTTATGAACAAGTGATGTTTTTGCCATTTTTCATGATCTCCTCAGGGTATAGACCCAGGAGTGGTATTGCTAGAACAAAGAGTATGTATATTTTTGATGTTCTTTTTTGTTTGATGTTCCAAGTTGCTCTCCAGAAAAGTTGGATGAGCTCACAGCTCCATCAACAATGTATTAGTGAACCAGATTTCCCACATCCCTTCCAACACTGATCATTGTCATTTCTGGTCATATTGGCCAGTCTGAGAGGTGAGAGATGGTATCTCAGAGATGCTTTAATTTGCATTAGTGATTTACAGTGATTTTTCATGTGACTATGGATAGCTTTGATTTTCTCCTCTGTAAATTGCATTTGCATATCCTTTGACCATCTGTCAATTAGGGAATGTCTTGTATTTTTTTTTTAAATTTGACTCAATTCTCTGTATATTTTAGAAAGGAGTCCTTTGTCAGAAATGCTAGTTGTAAAAATTGTTTCCCAATTTACTCAATTTCTTTTGAGCTTGGTTACAGTGTTTTTGTCTGTGCAAAAGCTTTTTAATTTAATGTAATCAAAATTATCAAGCTTGACTTTAATGACATTCTCCATCTTTTCCTTGGTCATAAACTGCTTCTTTTTCCATAGATCTGACTGGTAAATTATTGCTTGATCTTCTAGTTCGCATAAAATATTGATTTTTATGTCTAAATCCTGTATCCATTTTTATCTTATCTTGGTACATGGTGTGAGGTGTTGGGCTAATCTAAGTTACTTCCATACATATTTCCAATTTTCCCCACATTTTTTATTGAAAAGAAAAGTTTTATCCCAATAGCTGGAGTCTTTGGTTTTATCAAACAGCAGGTTATTATAATAATTTCCTCGTATTGAACCTAGTCTATTCCACAGATCCACAACTCAATTTCTTATCCAATACCAGACAGTTTTGATAACTGATGCTCTATAATATAATTTTAGATCTTGTAAGGCTAAGCCACCTTCTTTTGCACTTTTTTTTTCATTTAATACCTGGAAATTCTTGAAATTTTTATTTCTGCATATGAATTTACTTACAACTTTTTCTAACTCATTATAATAATTTTTTTTGGAATTTTGATTAGTAGGGTACTAAACAGGTAGTTTAGTTTTGACAGAATTATTTTTTTTTATTATATTAGTTTGACCTGTCCATGAGCAATTGATATTTGCCCAATTATTTAAATCTTATTTTATTTGTGTGAGAAGTGTTTTGTAATTGTTTTCAAAAAGTTTCTGAGTCTGCCTTGACAGGTAGAAAACCAGGTTTTTTATATTGTCTGCAGTTACTTTGAATGGGATTTCTCTTTCTAGCTCTTTCTGCTGTATCTTGCTAGTCATATATAGAAATGATGAGGATTTATGAGGGCTTATTTTATATCCTGCTACTTTGTTAAAGTTGCTAATTCTTTCTAGTATTTTTTAGATGATTTTTGAGGATTTTCTAGGTAGACCATCATGTCATCTGTTTATTCCTTCCCTATTCTAATTCTTTCAATTTCTTTTTCCTCTCTTACAGCTGAAGTTAGTGTTTCTAATACAATATTGAATAGTAGTAGTGATAATGGGCATTCTTGTTTCACTGATGTTCTTATTGGGAATGCATCTAGCCTATCCCCATTGTATATAATGCTCATCAATGGTTTCAGATAGATACTGCTTATTATTCTTATGGACAATTCATTTATTCCTACACACTCCAGTGCTTTTAGTAGGAATGGGTTCTGTATCTTGTCAAAAGGTTTTCAGCTTGATATGATCTTATGATTTCTGATAAGTTTGTTATTTATATAATTAATTATACTAATAGATTTCCAAATATTGAACCAACCCTGCATTTCTGGGATAAAACCTTCTTGATCATAATGTATTTAGCTAGTGATAACTTGTAATCATTTTGGTAAGATTTTATTTTGGATTTTTGCTTCTACATTCACCAGGGAGATAGATCTATAATTTTCTTTCTCTGTTTTAATTCTTCCTTAGATATCAAAACCATATTGGTGTCATAGAAAGAGTTAGGCAGAGTTCCGTCTTCCCTATTTTTCTAAAGAGTTTAAATAGAATTGGAACTAGGTTTTCCTTAAATGATTGATAGAAATAACTTGTGAATCCATATGGTCTTGGAGATTTTTTCTTAGGGAGTTCAATATTGGCTTTTTGAATTTCTTTTTCTGGGACTGGATTATTTAGGTTTTTAATTTCCTCTTCATTTCATCTGGGCAAATTATATTTGTTAAAATATTAATTCATTTCACTTTGATTGTCAAATTTATTGGCATAGAGGGGTAAAATAATTCTGAATTATTACTTTAATTTCCTCTTACTTGGTGGTGAGTTCACCTTTTTTATTTATGAAACTAGTAATTTGTTTTCTTCTTGCTTTTTATTAAATCAAATTGACCAGAGGTTTATCCCTTTTATTGGTATTTTAATAAAACCAGCTCTTGGTTTTATTTATTAGGTCAATAGTATTTTTGCTTTCAATGTTATTAATTTCTCCTTTAATTTTTAGACTTTCTAATTTTGTGTTTAATTAGGGGATTTTAAATTCTTCTTTTTCTAATTTTTTAGTTGCATATTTAGTTCATTGAATTCCTCTTTCTTTAATTTATTCATGTAAATATTTGAAAATATAATATATCCCCTGACAACCACCTTGAGTGTATCACATAGGTTTTGGTATGTTGTTTCATTATTGTCATTATCTAAGATAAATTATTAATACTTTCCATAATTTGTTGCTTGTTCCACTCATTCTTTAAAATGAGGTTAGTTTCCAATTAGTTCTGGGTCTATATCTCTCTGGTCCAATGTTGCATATGATTTTTATTGCATTATGATCTGAGAAAAATAGTACATGGGCAATTTTTGTGTAAGTGCCAAGTACTGCAGCAAAGAAAGTATAGTCCTTTCTATTCCCATTCTATTTCCTCCCTAAGTATATCATGTCTAGGTCTTCTAACAATCTATTTACCACCTTAACTTCCTTCTTACTTATTTTATAATTCAATTTATCTAAATCTGAGAGTGGGAGGATGAGGTCTCACAGTAGTAGAACTTTGCTTTCTATGTCTTTCTGTAGTTTTTTCAAATTTTCCTCTAAGAATTTAGATGCTATACCATTGGGTGCATATGTATTTAACATTGATATTACTTTATTGTCTATGGTACCTTTTAAAAGGATACACTTTCCTTCTTTATCTTTTTTTAACACTATTTTCACAGCTGTTTTGTTTGAGAAAAAGATTGCTACCCCTTCCTTTTTCATTTCAGCAGAAGCCAAATATATTTAGCTCCAACCATTTACCTTTATTCCATATGTATCTCTCTGCTTCAAATGAGTTTCTTGTAAGCAGTATATTTTAGGATTCTGGTTTTTAATACACTCTTCTATTCACTTACATTTTAATGAAGAGTTCATCCCATTTGCATTCTAAGTTATAATCACTAACTCTTTATTGCCTTTCATTCTATCTTCCTTCTGTTTGTATTTTCCCCTTTTTTTCCCTTTATCCATATTCCCCAGTGTTTTGTTTCTGAATAATGCCACCTCCTGTCTGTTTGCCCTCATATCAATCCAGCTACCCTTTCTTTTCCCTTGCCATTTTCCCCTTCTTCCCTTACTACTGTTAGTTTCCCCTTTTCTTCCCCCATCCGCCACCTCCCCTTTACTTGTTTTAATACTTGAAAGGTAAGTTAAGTTTCTTAACTTTACTGAGTGTATGTAAGTTAACTTTAAGCCAAGTCTGATGAGATGAACTTTCAGTTGATTCTTACCTCCTCTCTTCTTCCCCTCTATTACAATAGGTCTTTTGTACCACTGCATATAATAAAATTTATCCCATTCAGTCTCTTTCATTCTGCCATCTCCTTACTGTCCACTTTTTTTAAATTGTTTTTTAATTTTTAATTTCTTTAGAATTTTGCATGGCAATGGGTCTAAGTGGCTTGCCCAAGGCCATACAACTAGGTAATTATTAAGTGTCTGAAGCTGGATTTGAACTCAGGTACTCCTGACTCCAGGGCCGATGTTCTATCTACTGTGCCACCTAGATGCCCTGTTAATGTATTTTAACACAAATAGTGAATTTAATTATGAATGCTGCCTAATAATACATCAATAAGATTAACCTTTATTGATAAAGATAATGGAATTTGAAAGACTTTCAAACATTCTACAGTAAGAATTAAGTATTTATTAAACAAAAGTGAAATTATTTTAATATCAATCTTCTGATTATCAATAATTGAATAATAATAACTAAGGGTTTTTTCACCTGTATTCTTTTATCTTTTGTGTTGTTTTCACTACATTTTAAAAAGTATATTGTATTATATATTATTATTTCTATTCCCATAACTCTAAATAAGTTCATCAATGTTTTACTGAATTTTTTCTGAATTCCTCAAAGTAATATTTCTCCTCATTAAATCTGTATTTTGATAGTAGGAGTGGTCTGTTGATGAGTACTTCCTTCTCTCAATGCAGATCTATGCATACTTAGCAGCCTATATTTATCTGGAAAGTTAAGTGACTTATCTAGTGTCTTTTACACTGTATGTGCTAGTAGTAGAAACAGACCTAGGTTTTCCTAGTTCTGTAGACAAGTCTCTAATTTGTATCTCTACTTACACATTGACTAATAATTTCCAACTACATTCATATCCCCTTTTTGTAAGAGTAGAATAATGAAATTTATTTTGGGCCCAAATCCAAAAAGCCAGCATTTCTCTGAATTTGGAAAAAATGCAGCCCAAAATATCTAGATCCTATGGGATTTAAATATATTTTTAACAGAAGGCAAGCTATCACAGTAACCCCAGAAGATTTTGGGGAAATAAGTAAAATATTACTAATTTTTGGTTCTTTGTTAAATTGAAAAAATATATATATTTTTTCAATTCATCATCCATGGAAACCACTGCTTCCTGGAAGCTTAATAGAGTGTTCTAATTAATCTATTAGAATTTTTATTTGAAGCTAAGCTGGCTCGTCATTTTTGTATTATTTATCTTAATTGTTTTGTGGTCTCCCTTTTTACAATTTTGCATGTGTAGTTTTCCTGACACTGCTTTCTTCTCTTTGCTTGAATTAATGTCTTTCCATTTTCCTCTTTATCCATGATCTTAATCCTTTCTTACAATAAAGAAGTAATATCCATTTATATTCCGGTAACACAATTTCTTTAGTCACTCCCCCATTGATAGGCAAATACTGTGATTCCTTTCTTCCATTCTATGTATGAAATATTACATATTATGCAACTCTTCTAAGTAATCTTGTGCCATAAAATTGCTTCACTCCATCTTTTGGTGAGTTATGCCATTCTAAAATTTGTTCGAAGTTATTATTAAAAGACATTTGGAGGGGCTAAAAGGAGAACTCAGAGGAATCCCTCCTGTACTCTGCCATCTTGTGTCTACATCCTCCACTTCTTATCTTTAAGGTATTCAACTTCTTCAGTGAGTATTTGAACCTCAATTTCCATTTGGTAAATTCTACTTTTTTAAGAAGTTGGTTTCTTGGGGCGGCTAGGTGGTGCAGTGGATAAAGCACTGGCCCTGGAGTCAGGAGTACCTGGGTTCAAATCCGGACTCAGACACTGAATAATTACCTAGCTGTGTAGCCTTGTGCAAGCCACTTAACCCCATTTGCCTTGCAAAAACCTAAAAAACCAAAAAACAACAACAAAAAAAAGAAGTTGGTTTCTTGAGGAAATTAATACTTTTTTAATATTAAGCCAACCTTATTTATAAGGTGTTATTTTCTTTAGTAATTTTGTGCCTCTTAACAAGTTATTAATCTTCCTTTTTATATCCATTTGCAGGTGGTTCAGTGGATAGAACACTGGCCCAGAAGTCAGGAGGATGGGAATTTGAATACAGCCTCAGGCACTTACTTTCTGTGTGAGCTTGGGCAAGTCACTTTATCCTGATTACCTCACATTCAGAGCTATCATCAATTGTCCTGATTCATATTTGGCCACAGGGCCCAGATGGCTTTGGAGGGAAAAGTGAGACTGGTGACTCAGCAAAGCACTCCCTCACTCAAATTCAATTTGTATTCTTATCATGACATCACTTCCTGGATATCAAGGTCTTCCTCGAGATCAAAATACAAACACCATATCACATTTCTTTTCAAAATTTTTCTTCTTCTTCTCTTCTCATTCTATAACTTTCCATGTATTCTTGAGTCCAATAAGCATTTTATTAAAAATTTGAATCTTTGTAACTCTTTTTATTTTGTCACCATCTGAGATCCTCTCTTGTTCTTCTCTGCCTCCAAGATAGCTTTTATATTCTTCTTTTAATGTTTGCTCAGTTTTCAAGTTTTTTTTGACTTTGAACTTTATTTTTATTTCATTTTATTTTTTGAATTTTGTAAGGCAATGGAGTTTAGTGACTTGCCCAGTGTCATACAGATAATATCAAATGTTAGAGGTCAGATTTGAACTTGACTCCAAGACCAGTGCTCTATTCACCATACCACCCAAATAGTTCTGGCAGGCTAATTTTTGGTTATTAATGAAAAAGAGTCAGTTTTCTATTTCATATCTAATAATGTTTTTTGACATTCTCTTTCTCACAAAAATCATTGATTATAATGAAGTATGCTGAATTTTAGGAAGTACCCATTTTGTAAGAAAAGAATTAAAGAAAATCAATTCACACAAAATTAAACTAATAACAAAGATTTTGTAGTCTAACCCATCAGGAATTCATTTCCCTAAAACACATGGAGCCATGGTTTTATTGAAACTCCTCTGGATCTGGAATCAGAGGACTTGAATGAAAATCCTTATTGTGCTAAATGGTAAATAATTTCACAGGCCCCTTATAAATATGAATATTAAATTGGGGAAAGAAAATTGTTCCAGTCACTCAAATTTCCTTCCTAAAATGTGAAGGATTTAGTCAGATACTGATTATTCATTATTTTGAGAATAAAAAGACAATACTGCTAATATAGTGTGTCAGGGAAAAAAGTAAGGAAACTCTCTCTCCTTGTTTTCTGATGCATCATTCTCAGACTGATTAAAAATGCCAATCCAAAAAGACTGAACCAGCAAAACTTATATTCAAGATTAATAGGCATACATATAACTACACTTAAAGTATAATGTCTATGAAGAAAGAAAACATTTTTATTTTTGTTTTCTATATCTCCAGTGCCTAGAATATCATATAAAACATGTTGGGTACTTGATAATTGCTCAACTAATTGAAGTAAATGTACAGCCATAAATAGGTAGTTAGATACAGCAATTAGTAGAAGCTCAGCTTATGATCTTTCTTAAAATTCTTATTTTTAAAAAATAATTGAAAGGACATAAATTCATCCCCCCCCTACCCCTTGGTATCTGTTTTTACTTTCTAAAGTCTAAACTCTCTCTGCTTCTGTTTCTAAATAACATTCTCTATCTCTATCTCTGTCTCTCTGTCCCTTTCTCTATATTGCCCTGTCTCTGTCTTTATGTCTCTATATCACTCTCTTCTCTGTTTTGCAGCCTATGTCTCTGTTTTCTTTCTCTATCTGTTTTTCTGTATCTGACTATCTTCATCTTTCTCATTTCTTGCTGTGTCAGTCTGTTGTTTTTTTTTGGTTTGTTGCTGTATCACTGTCTCTGTTTCTGACTGTATCTCTGTTTCTATCTCTCTATTCTCTTTTCTGAATCTGGATGTATGCCTGTCTTTCTTGCTAGTTCTGTATTTGTCTATCTCCCTCTTTTCTATCAGTCTCTGTCTTCTGTTTCTAACTCTCTATATCACTCTGTCATTGTAACAATCTGTCTCCATCTCGCTCTCTCCATCTCTCTCTCTCTCTCTCCTTTTTTTTTTTCAATCTGTACATCTCTCAAATATGGAAATATCTGACTCAAAAGGAAAAGTAAAGCCTGGTTAGACTTATGGCAACTGATACTAATAAGTGAAGACTTATCCTTCTCTTACAAATAGCTCAGAATATTCACCCAAATTATATTTGAAGGATTATGTAAGTTAAATGTCAAAAATCAAGCTTATGTAGTATATAGTTTATCATATGTAGATCAGAAGCTATTTGTAGATTAACTGGAAGTACTACTATTTGTTCAGCAGGTAGTCATCTCTTTTTTTTCATGATAAGGGTTCAGTCTTTGTACGTTATAATTGGTGTCTCTAAGAGGCACAATATTAAAAAAGGAAGATCAAAAGATATTATTTTGTGCATATCCTGGGAAAAGAGAAATGTGCAGTGATTAGTCAGTTTGTGTTAACTGAAATTTCCACAATTCTACTATTTAAATATGCATGTTTTTAAAAGTAAACATACTGTATCTTCGGAGCTCCTGGGACCAGTTGTAACTGAGCTCTACAGAGTAAACAAAATAAAAGATGATATTTAGTTTCCTCTCTTCCTGGTGGTATTGCACATACACAATACCATATATATTTTTTACTCTTGCAGCTTGAATACAGCTAATATAATACTGGAAATAATAGTGTTATCTTTGGTGCATACACATGGTCTAGAAAAAGAAAGTATTTTTCATTTACATAAGCTGGCATTTAATAGATGATTGGTTATATAGACATTTATCCCTATATATACATATATATGTCTATATTCTATTTTTGTTCATGAAGCTGAATTTAAATAATAACTTTAAAAACAATATCTGGTTTTGCATATGATTTTGTTGATAATTTCTTTCACATGTAATTTAAGTCCCAAAGTTATCTTTCTTCATTGGTGAAGATCAATGTCTCTGTCCATATGAAAGTCAGTGAGAGTTCATAAAAGTATTAGAGAGGAAATATCTATTTTTAAAGAATGAATGAATGAATCAAACAACAAATCTTAGAGAAAATAGAGGCAATGATTATAATGAGATAACAAACCAAACTTATGGGGGATATCTCCAAAGTAGTTATTAGAAGAATTTTTATATCACCAAATGCTTACTGGAATAAAATAGAGAAAGCCGATATCAATGAACTGAATATGCAACTAAAATGTTTTAGAAAGAAAAAATTAAAAATATTAAATTAAATTAAAATTAGAAAGTTTGAAAATTAAAAGTAAAAATAGTAAAATCAAAAGCTGGAAAGCTATTGAACTAATAAAAAAATGAAGAACAGGTTTTATGAACAAAACCGTAATAAGAAGATAAAATTTTAGTTAAGTTGATTTAAAAAATCAAATTACCAGTATCAAAAAGAGAAAAGTGAATTCCCCACCAATGAGGAGGAAATTAAAATATGAATTCAGAACTATTTCACTCAACTATATGCCAATACATTTGACAATCTATGTGAAATCAATGATTATTTACAAAATTATTAACTGTTAAGGTTTTGAAAGAAGAGGATATTAAAGACTTATGCAACCCCATGGAAGAAAAAGAAAAGTGACCAAGATATCAATGAGCTTCCTATGAAAAAAATCTCCAGGGTCAGATGGATTGACAAGTGAATTCTCCCAAACCTTAAAGGAGAAATTATTTCAAATTCTAAATAAATTATTTGAAAAACATTGATGAAGTTCTGTCAAATTTCTTCTGTGAAACCAATATGGTGCTGATAATTAAACCAGGAAGAGTAAAAATAGAAAGAAAATTATAGTTTAATTTCTCTAATGAATATGGATGCAAAAATTTTAAATAAACTATTAGCAAAGTGATTATGGCGAATTATCACTAGTACAATACACTATAATCAAATAAGATTTATGCCTGGAATGCAGGATTTGTTCAATATTAGGAACACTATCAACATAATTTACCATATCAGTAACAATCCTATCAGAAATCATATTCTAATCTCAATAGATGCTGAAAAACTTTTGACAAAATACAGCACCCTTTCCTATTAAAACCACTAGAGAACCTAGAATTAAATGAAATGTTCCTTAAACTGATAAATATTATCTATCTAAAACCATCAACAAGATTTATATGAATTTGGGGATAAGCTAGAAATATTCCCAATAAGATGAGGGGTTAAACAAGGTTACCCTTTATGACCCCTATTGTTTAATATTGTATTAGAAGATTATTGCTTTATCAACAAGAGAAGGGAAAAAATTGAAGGAATTAGAATCCATAATGAAGAAATAAAATTTTCATTCTTTGTGAATGATATGATGGTACTCCTGAAGAATCCTGGAAATTTATGTAAAGAACTACAAAAAACAATTAGACATATTAGCAAATTTGTAGGATACAAAATAAATCCCACATAAATCCTCAGCATTTCCATACATTACTAACAAAATAAAGCAGCAAGAGGTTGAAAAAGAAATTTCACTGAAAATAATTGCAAACAACATAAAATATTTGGGATTCTCCTTCCCAAGGCTGACTTAGAAACTATATGATAACAACTGTAAACCAATTTTCACATGAGTAAAATCAAATCTAATAATTAGACAACTGTCAATTGCTCAGGGGTAGGGGTAGGCTCAGCTATATAATTTTTAAAAGGGACAATTCTACTTAAATTAATGTATTCAAGTTTCATAACAAATTTCCAAAAAAATTAGTAAGATAAAAAAACAATTACACTTATATTGAAGAACAAAATGTCAAAAATATCAAAAGAATTAATGAAAAAAATTGCAAAGAAGGTGACCCAGCTATACCAAATCTAAAATTATATTGTAAAGAATCAGTCATTGAAATGGTTTTATGCTGGCTGAGAAATAGAGTAATGGATCAGTGGAATACATTAAATTCAAAAGAAATAATAGCAAATGACTCTAGGTTAATATACCCAAAGATTCCAGCTTCTTAAATAAGAACTGACTCTTCAATTAAAAACTTCTGGGAAAACTGAAAGGTCATATCACAGAAACTAGGCATTGACCACCATCTCATTCCCTATACCAAGATAAGTTTGAAATGGATACAGGATTTAGACATAAAGAAAACAAAGAATAGTTTACCTTTCAGATCTATGGAAAGGGGAGCAATTTATGACCAACAAAATGGTAAAGAACATTATAAAAAAAAACAAACTAGATAAGTTTAATTACATTAAATCAAAATATTTTTGCACTGTTGCCACTGCAACCAAGATTGAAAGGAACATGAGACATTGGGAAATAATGTTTACAATTAGTGCTTCTGACAAAGGACTCATTTCTAAAACATATATATGAAACTGAGTCAAATTTATAAAATAAAAAAACAAGTTATTCCCTAGCTGACAAAAAGTCAAAGAATAGGGAAAGGCAATTCTCAGATGAAGAAAGCAATGTTGCCTATGGTCATATGAAAAATTGCTCTGTAGAACCATAAAAACATTGTACACCCTAATAGCAACATTGGGGTGATGATCAACCCTGATGGACTTGCTCATCCCTAGAGAAAGAATTATGGACTTTGAACAAAGACCAAAGACTATTATTGTCAAATTGGGGGGGAGTATTATATTATTTTGTAATTTTACTATCTCATACTTTATTTTTCTTCCTTAAAGATATGATTTCTCTGTCATCACATTCAACTAGTATCAATGTACAACATGAAACCAATGTAAACAGTAAGAGAATTCTTTCTGTGTGGGGGGGGAAGCAAGAATGGGGGGAAAATTGTAAAACTCATACATAAAATCTTTCTTTAAAAAAAGAAAAATTTGCTCTGAATCATTATTGATTAGAGAAATGCAAATTAGAACATAGCTGAGGTATCATTTCACACCTATCAGATTAGACAATATGACTAGAAAGACAAATGATAAATGTTGGAGGGAATATGGGAAAACTAGGACACTAATGCATTATTGGTGGAGTTGTGAAGTGATTGAAGAGTAACTTGGAATTGTGCCTAAAGGTCAATAAAACTGTGCTTACCTCTCTTCTGGGCCTATGTCATGAAGAGATCATGAAAAAGGGTAAAGATCCCACATGTATAAAATAATTATAGCATCTCATTTTGTAGTGGAAAAAAAATTGGAAACTGAGGGGATGTCGATCAACTGGGGAATGAATGAATAAATTGTGGTATAAGTATGCTGTGTAACACTATTGTTCTATAAGAAATCATGAGGGATGGGTTTTCAGAAAAGTCTGGAATGACTTCCAAGAATTGATTCTGAATAAAATGAACAGAACTAGAATAACATAACATTTTAACAACATGGAGTGATGATCAACCATAACAGATTTGTTCATTTCAGCAGTGCAAAAATCAAAGACAACTGTAAATAACTTATGATAGAAAATATTATCCATATTTAGAGAAGTAATTATGGTGTTTAAATGACGACCATGGATTAACTCTTCAGTTTTTAAAGGTTGTCTTGTGGGATGGCTAGGTGTCACAGTGGATAGAGCATCAACCCTGGCGTCAGGTCAAATCTGGCTCAGACACTTAATAATTATCTAGCTGTGTGACCTTAGGCAAGCCACTTAACCCCATTGCCTTGCAAAAAAACCTAAAAAAAGTTGTCTTATGTATTATGTCATTTTATCCTTTCTTATGTTTTCTTTCTATTTGAATTTGTTTCTTCTCTGACAAGATGATTACTTTGGATTTATTGTTTAATGTGGTTATAAATGTAGAGACTATATTAAATTTCTTTCTGTCAGGGCAGGGGAGGGGAAGGAAGGGAGGGAAGGAGAAAAATGAAAAACTCCAAACCTTGCAAAAAATGGATTGATAAAAGTTACCACTGCATGTGATTGGAAAGACAAATTAATATCAAAAGAAAAAAAAGATGGAAAAAACATTAGGTACCTGTATACATGATATGAAAAAAAATACATTTGCCTGCTGCTTTTGTGAATGGGAGTAATAAATCCAGGATCATTTTGACCTTTAATTATTCTGCAATGAATACAGTGTGAAATACACTGGTTTCATAGGCAGAGTACTCAAGTTCAACACTTCTCCTCCTATGTAGATAACTCCTTGCATAGCCTTGATAGGTTTGGAAATGAGAGATCAGACTAAATGATCTTTGAAGTTCCATTCATCTGTCAATCTAGAATCTTATGAATCTTCCCTTATTAACACCAATTGGTCTTAATTTATTTGTAAGGAAATTATCATTAAAAATTTTATCTTTTTAAAAAAATGCACATTCTAAATAATCACTAAAATTAGAATTTTAAAAGAAAGATAAGAGGAAATAATGAAATCATCTATGCCAACTACTACAATATTTATCAGGTGATGAACTTAAAAAAAAGAGAGTTTTAGTGCCTTTCTGCAGATCACAGACCTTTTAATTCTCAGATCTCTCATGTCCTATGTAAGGATACTTTTCACCAAACCACAAGAAATAATACTTATATTGTGTCAAATATTATCTATATCACTCTAAGTCAAGGAGTTTGTTTATGCTAAAATACTCAAACAGTAAACATAAATGATCTTTTTAAAGTATGTGAAAGTATTTCCATAAATACATATGCATTGGTTAATATTGAATTACAGGGAGATAGAAGATCTGATCTCATGATTCAGGATTCATAGGAATCCTTGTCTGATATCTTCCACTAAAGAGGAGACCCTCCTCCTCAATAAAATATCATTGTATTTTAAACATTTCATACTAATGACTACCTGTAGCAATAATCAAACATGGTGTAAAAAAATCATAATTTAATTCAAGTACTCAGAATTAATGATTCTCCCAGTCTCTCATCAAACTTATTTGCATAATTCTTTCTTGTGGTATCTCCAAATGAGAAAAGATGTCTCATGGTAGCCTTTAAGTCTGAAAAAGTAATAGCTCTTCTTTTTTCATTTTGTTTTTTTGCCTTTAATTTATTTATTATTTTCCAATTACATGCAAGGATTGTTTTCAACATTCGTCCTTTTGCAAATTTTTGAATTACACATTTTTATACTACCATCCCTTCCCTATTCTCTTCCCAAGACAGCAAGCAAACTGATATAGTTTGCACATGTATAATTATGTTATTCATGTTTCCCTATTAATCAAATTGTGAAAGAATAATTAGAAGTAAGGGGGAGACCAGGAGAATGAAAAAGGACAGAATAAATTTTATAAAGTGTATAGAGTATACATTGTTTTGAATTAAGAATCCATAGATTTGTTTTGTTTTGTTTTGTTTTCCCAATAGATATAGATGACACTTTCTTGAACAAGTCTCTTAGGAAAGTTCTTGATCACTGAACTGCTGAGAGGAGTTGCATCTATCATAGTTGATCATCTCACTATTTTGTGTTAATGTGTAGTGTTCTCCTGTTATTCTCACTCCACTTAGTATCGGTTAATTCAAATCTTGCGTGGCTTTTCTGAAGTCAGATCATGATTTCTTCCAACTCCCTCATTTGATTTTCAAAGTCTTTTTTGAGCTCTGTCATAGCCTGAGCCCAATTTCTGTTTTTCTTGGAGCCTTTAGATGCAGGAGCTTGTGCTTCCTCATCTTCAGACTGAGTATTTTGATCCTTCTTGGGCTCATATGCAAAATATTTCTCAATGGTCTTCCTCTTGTTTCTTGGCTTGCTCATTTTCCCAGCCTGGGCCTGGTTTGGGGGTACTTCCTGAGCTTTTGGGACACTCCCACGAGGGTATCAGTGTGTGAGGCTCTGTCCTCCCTCCTGGTCTGTGAATGACCATAAGAGCCCCTCTCTGCCACGGGGCTGAGGTGGGGGGTCGGGCCCTGCTATTCTATGGGGGGGGCCTAGACTGCTATCAGGATCTGAATGTGTTCAGAGCCCCAGAGTCCTGTTCCAGGGGCAGAGGACAGAGCTCTGCAGTCTCTCTTCACTCCCCTCCCTCAGCTCAATGGGCTCTTGCCCTGGAGGCTCCTGCTTGCCAGCCCTAACTGCTTCTGTTTCTTGATCTGGGCTTTGGAAAGACCAAGCTGCTGGCTGTGTGCCCTGAGTGCTGGGCTCCACGTGCTTGCTCTGGCAGAGGTCCGCCACTCTTCACCCACTTTGTGCCCAGTGCTCCTTGGGGTGCAGCTCAAGAGACTCCCCCACTGCTGTGAGTCATGGCTCCCAGCTCCCTGGGGCTGCCTCCAGCAGGCTGAAGTTCTTTCGCTCTGATGGGCCACCTCTCTGGCAGGCCGCCCCTCTGACCCAGGAAGCAGATCCTTTCTGTTCTTTTCCAGGTTACCTTGAGTAGGAGAACTGCCTCACTGGGTCTTTTTGTGGGTTCTGTCTCTCAAAAGTTTAGCTAGAGTCGTTAGCTTATGAGTTTTATCAGAGAGCGCCTAAGACTCGATCCTTTCTTGTCGCCATCTTGGCTCTGCCCCCCCAATCATGATTTCTTACAGAAAAATAGTACTCAATAACAATCATGTATTATATCATAAGTACTTCAGCCATCCCCCAGTTACGGTACATTCCCTTAATTTCCAAATCTTTGCCACTACAAAAAGAGCTGAGAAACATTTTTGTACATGTGGGTCTTTTTCCTCCTTTTTAATGATCTCTTTGGGATACAGACCAAGTAATAGTATTACTAGTTCAATGGATATGGACAATTTTATTGACATTTGGGCATAGTTCCAAATTGTTTTCCAGAAAGGTTGGATCACTTAAAGTGAATTAGTGTCCCAGTTGTCAACATCCTTTCCAATATTGATCATTTCCCTGTTTTGTCATTTTAGCCATTCTGGTAGATGTGAGATTGTACCTCAGAGCTCTATTCAATACTGACTTGAAGAATATTTTCATATGACTAGAAATAATTTTAACTTATTCATCTGAATGATGCTTGTTCATATCCTTTGCTTCTTTATCGATTAAGGTATGATTTGCTTTTTTTAAATAAATTTAACTGTTTTATATATATTTCAAAAATGAGTAATTTGTCAGAAACATTAGTTGTAAAAATTGTTTCCCAACTGATTATATTCTTTTTAATCTTATTTGCATTGGTTTTGTTTGTGCAGAAGATTTTTAATTTAATGTAATCAGAGTTATCCATTTTGCAATTTATTATTTTCTCTATCTTCTCTTTGGTCATAAACTAATCACCATTCCAAAGACATATAAATTCTTCCATGGACTCCCAATTGATTTATGATATCAGCTTTTATGTTTAAATCCTGCAGCCATTTCAGTCTTATCTTGGTATAAGTAGCATGATATTGGACTATGCCTAGTTTCTGTCATATTTTCTTCTAGTTTTCCCAGCATTTTTTTTAATCAAAGAGTGAATTCTTATCCTAGAAGACAGAATCTTTGGTTTATCAAACAGTGGCTTAGCATAGTCATTAAAAACTATTTCACTTGTTCTAAAACTTTTCCACTTATCCACAATGCTAATTCTTAGCAAGACTGTCACAATGGATGATGTCATTTAATGACTTGATGATTGTCACTCAATAATTTTATATCTGGTACAACTGATTATAGCTTCTTTAGAACTTTTTAAAGATTTATTTATTTATTTTCATCTATATATACATGCATATTTCCAAGTTACAAAATTTCCTTCCCCACTCCTTTCCCATCCCCCTTCTCTCAGCAGAGAACAATCAGGTTAGCATTTTACATTCATATTTTGTTAAACATGTTTACAAATTAATTTTTAGCATGACAAATTATGATTAAGGGAAAGAGATACCCAGGAGATAATTTTTTATAAAGTGTTCATCAGATTTGGAAGGGCTTTTTTTTCCTTGTGTCTTTTGTTTTGTTTTGTTTTTCTTCCTCTGGTTAGGGATAATATAGTCCATAACCAGCCAAATGCAGTTGTCTTAACACTCTTGGCTGATGAGAGGAGCTGATTCTATCAAGGTTCTTCATGTCATAAGGTTGTTTTCATATGTATATTTTTCTCTTGGTTCTATACCCCTTCACTCAACATCAGATCCTGCAAGTCATTCCATTCTTCACTAGAGTCTGACCTTTTCTGGTTTCTTATGCAACAATAGTATTCCATATATAAATGTACCATAACTTGTTTAGCCATTCCCCAATTGATGGCCATCTCCTCAATTTGCAGTTCTTTGCCTCTACAAAAAGAGCTGCTATGAATACTTTAAAGCATGTAGGACTTTTCCTATTTTTTTTATAATTTTTTCTGGATATAGACCAATAATTGGTAGGTCAAAGGGTATGAATAGCTTTGTTGCTCTTTGGGTATAGTTTCATGTTGCTCTCAGAAAGTTTGGATATGATCACAACTCCACCAGCAATACATCAATGTTACAATCCTCCCTCAACCAATCCAACATTGATCATCTTCCCTTTTTCTCATCTTGCCTAATCTAATAGATGCAAGATGATCCTCATTGTTGTTTTAATTTGTACTTCTCTAATCAATGATGATTTGGAGCATTTATGCATATGATTATATATAAATATATAGTTTTAATTTCCTCATTTGAAAATTGTTTGTTCATATCCATTAACCATTTATCAATTGGAGAATACTTGTGATTTTTAAAATTTTATTCAATTTTCTCTGTATTTTAGAAATGAGAACTTCACAACTCCTGGTTGTGAAGATTGTTTCCCAGACTTCTTTAGAACTTTTAAATATATCTCAAAGCGCAATGAAATCAGAGGAAATCACAATTTTCCACAAATGTACAGCACTATAAATCTTCCATTTGATAAATTAGGTTTTGGTCAAAATCTCTAAAGCAATATGTTTTATTTATGATTTCTAAGATTTATACATGAATCACCTTGGTTCAGGGTCAAAGAACTGGATTGTGTGTATCACCTCAGTTCAAGTCTTATCAAAGACATACTATCTGTGGATATCTGCTAGTCACAGCCTTAGTCACCTTTTCTAAGATGATAAGTAGTGGGAAATCTTCACTGGTTGATATTCCTCAACAATTACTGTCTGAGGCACTCATAGCTCCTATCAAAAGAAAAGTTTTACATTAAGAGCAGAGGTCCCAATAATGATGGTTGATTTGCTTTGATAAAGGATCGATACACATTATCCTCTCCATTAGTTAAAGGATACAAATAAGAAAAAAGTAGGCTTCTGTTAGGCCAAACATTTGCCACATGCATTTTCTTTCTGTCACAATGTGTACCTTATTTGTAATATTTAAGAATAAAATGTGTATAAGACAGAAATCTTTGTCTTTGAGATAAAGATACATACACTCTGAAAGTGTTAATAGTGCTAAATAATAATAATAGTTTCCATTACAAGAAACATGCTGGGCAGAACCAAGTTGTCATAAAGAAACCAAGAAATTGCCTGTGCTAGTTTAATTTCCTTTTTTTTTAGGTTTTTGCAAGGCAAACAGAGTTAAGTGGCTTGCCCAAGGCCACACAGCTAGGTAATTATTAAGTGTCTGAGACCAGATTTGAACCCAGGTACTCCTGACTCCAAGGCCAATGTTTTATCCACTACACCACCTAGCTGTCCCTTAATTTCCTTTTTAAAAAAATTAAATTTTTGATTTATTTAATGCAATGGGGTTAAGTGATTTGCCCAAGGTTACACAGCTAAGTAATTATTAAGTATCTGAGGCTGGATTTGAACATAGATGTTCCTAATATCCAGGGCCAGTGTTCTATTAACTGTGTCACCTAGCTGACCCTCTATCAAACATTTAAGGACCAATTGGTTCCAATTCTGTATAAATACTTTGGGGGTGGTAAGGTGGTACAGTGAATAGAGCACTGGCCCTGGAGTCAGGAGTGCTTGAATTCAAATCTTCTCTCAGACACTTAATGATTACCTAGCTGTGTGACCTTGGGTAAGCCACTTAAGCCCATTACCTTACCAAAAAAAACACTAAAAAAATTACAAAATAAAAAATAAACACTTTGAAAAAATTGGTGAAGATGGAATGTTGCCTTACTCCTTCTATGACACCAGTATGGTGATGATCCCTAAATCAGGAAGAGTCCAAAAAAAGAAAGAATATCATAGACCAATTTCTCCAATCAATATGGAAGCAAAAAATCTTAAATAATATCTTAGAAAAGTGATTACAGCAAGTTATCCCTAGGATAACACACTTTGACCAAGTATGATTTGTCCCAACAATACAAAGTTGCTTCAATGTTAGGAAAACTATCAATATAATTGACTATATCAATAACAAACCTAACAGAAATCGTATGATTATCTCAACAGATGCTGAAAAAGCCTTTGACAAAGTACAGCCCCCATTCCTTCTAAAAACACTAGAGACAGTAGAATTGTTCCTTAGAATGAGAAGCAGTATTTATCTGTAACCATGAGCAAGCATTATATGCAATGGGGATAAGCTAGAGGCATTACCAAAAAGATCACGTGTGAAACAATGATACTCAACATCACCACTATTGTTCAGTATTGTATTAGAAATGCTAGCTTCAACAATAAGAAAGGAAAAAAGAAATTGAAGGATATAGGATTGGGAAAGAAGTAACAAAACTCTCACTCTTTGCAGAATACATGTTAGTTAACCTAGAGAACTCTTAAAAAAATCATCTAAAAAAGTACTTGAAACAATTAGCAACACTAGCAAAGTCACAAGACTATGCATCCTCAGCATTTCTATATATTACTATCAAGATACAGCAGTAAGAGATAGAAAGAGAGAGATCCCATTTAAAATAACCTCAGATGGGTGTCTAGGTGGCACTGTGGATAGAGCACTGACCTTGGAGTCAGGCATACCTGAGTTCAAATGCAGCCTCAGACACATAATAATTACATAGTCATGTGGCCTTGGGCAAACCACTTAACTCCATTGCCTTGAAAAAATAAAATAAAATAAAAAATAAAATAAAATAACTTCAGACAATATCAAGTACTTGAGAGTTTATCTGTCAAGACAGACTCAGAAACTCTATGAAAACAACAATAAAACACTCTTCACATATATAAACTTTGATTTAAATAACTGGACAAATATCAGCTGCTCGTGGATAGGCCGAGCTAACATAATAAAAACTACAATTCTACCTAAATTAAATTACTTATTTAGTGCCTTACCAATCAAACTTCCAAAAAATTACGTTAATGAGCTAAAAAAATAGTAACTAAATTCATATGGAGAAACAAGAAGTTAAAAATAACAAGCAATGTCATGAAAGAAGTGCAAAAGAAAGTAGCTTAGCCTCACCAGATCTAAAATTACATAAAAAAAAACATCAGTCACGAAAACTGTTTGGTAGTGGCTAAGAGTGGTAGATCAGTGGAACAGACTAAGTACAAAATATAAAGCAGGAAATGGTTATAGTAAACTGCTGTTTGATATACCCAAACAGCCCAGCCTCTGGGAGGGAACTCTTTTTTTTGATAAAAAAACTCTTGGGAAAATTAGAAGTTAGTATGGATGAAACTTGGATTAGACCAACATCTCACACCCTATGATAGCAAAATAAGATCAAAATGAATTCAGGATTTAGACATAAAAGACAATATGATAAGCAAACTAGGAGAACAACAAATAGTTTACTTCTCAGATCTATGGAAAAGGAAGGAGTTTATGACAAAGGAAAAAATGGAGAACACAATTAAAACCAAGATGTAGTGGAGCCAAGATGGAGGTATGAAGGCAGTAATTCATAGAAATTGGTTCTCCAAAAACCTCCAAAAGCTGTCAAATTATGACTATAGCCAAAATTTAGTGGGTCAGAGCCCACAGAAAGACTGACTGATACAATTTCACAGTGCAAGACAACTTAGAATTTCCACAGGAAAGGTCTGTTTCACCAAGCCTGGACAAGGACTGGGGGGTTAGAAAAAACAGCAGCGAACATAGCCAGCTGAGTGCTAGATCCCTGGAGTGGCCTGGGTTGGTGACAGAGGTGGGATGGTTTCTAGATTTGCTGGATAAGGGATCACCAAGAACAGCTTGAAGGGGTGGTGAGAGAACTCTGCCACACTGGAGTGACTGCGGAGTGAGCGCTTGCCTGAGAGCAGCTCTGCGGTGAGAACTAGAAGAGGGACTTGGAGAAGCCCACCTTCACCACTAGAGTGAAGCTCACAGAGCATAAGGGTGTGGGGAAGACTGCAGATGTCTCTCTGGTCTCCCTGCGGTACAACTCTATTGTTTTCCCACACTCAGATCCAGGTTGCACTTTGGGCTCCCATTCTATCATAGTCAAACAGGAACTTTCCTCACAGCTCCAGGGCAGAAGGCAGCACCTCTGATCATCCACATATCAAAGCACAGGCAAGAAAGCAGTCAGAGACTCTCATAAGACCTTGGAGGAATTAATGTCCGAGTGAGGTGTGCTAGGTGTCCTAAAAACTCCACAAAGTTTTGGAAGTGTGGTAAATCAGTGATAGACTGAGGAAAGGAACAAACAAAAGAAAAAGAAGAATATGAACCATAAGAAATTACTTTGATGACGTGGAAGATTCAGAAGATGATACACTAAAAGCTTCTGTTTCCAAAGCCTCCAAGAGTAATAGAAAATGGGCTCAAGCTATGAATGAGCTCAAAAATGACTTTGAAAAGCAATTAATGGAGGTAGAGGATAAAATTAGGAGGAAAAATGAGAGCTATGCAGATAAATCATGAAAACCAAAACAACAGCTTGGTGAAAGAAATACAAAAATTACTGAAGAAAATCATATGCTAAAAACCAGTTTAGGCCAAATGGAAAAAAAGTAAAACCAAAGGCAATTTAGGTGAAGAATGCCTTAAGAAGCAGAATTGGCCAGCTGGAAAAAGAGCTAAAAAAGTTCTCTGAACAAAATAGCTCCTTCAAATGCAGAATGGAACTTAAGGAAGTCAACAACTTTGCAAGAAATCAGGAAGAAATAAAACTCCCCCCCCAAAAAAAACAAAAATTAGAAGAAAATGTGAAATATCTCATTGCAAAAGCAACCCACCTCAAAAAAGATCCAGAAGAGATCATTTAAAAATTATTGGACTACCTGAAAATCATGACCAGGAAAAGAGTCTAGACATCAGTTTCCAAGAAATAATACAGCAAACTTGCCCTGAGATCCTAGAAGCAGAGAGTAAAATAAAAATTCACCAATCACCTCCTGAAAGAGATCCCAAAAGAAAACTTCCATAAATATTATAACCAAATTCTAAAACTTCCAAATAAAAGAGAAAATACTAAAAATTTCTAGAAACAATTCAACTACTATGGATATATAGTTCATTTACACAGGATCTGGCAGAATCTACATTAAGGGCTTGTAGAAATTAGAATATGATATTCCAGACAGCAAAAGATGTAGGTTTACAACCAAGAATCAACTACCCAGAAAAAATAAACATTCCCTTTCAGAGGAAAAGTTGAATTTTCAATGAAACAGGAAACTTTCAAACTTTAATATTGAAACAACAAGAGCTGAACAGAAAGTTTGACCTCTAAGCATAGGACTCAGGTGAACCATAGAGGGGGTGGACAAGATGGACTACTATGAGGACCTTACTGATGTTGAACTGTTTGTATTCCTGCATGGGAAGGAAAAACTGATAACATGTGTCCTTTCTCAATTATAAGAATAGTTAGAAGGAGCATATATAGACAAGGCATAGGAAGGAGCTGATTATAATGATATAATATAATACAAAGATGAAGTCTAAGAGTGATAAAGGAAAGTACTGGGAGGAAGAAAAAAGAAAGAGAAAGAAGGGGCTAAGATATTTTGCATAAGAGTCAAGAAAAAGCTTTTTCAATGGAGTGTAACCCGGGAAAGTGAGATGGAATGAGTGAGCCTTCATTCTCATCAAAAATGGCACAGAGAGGAAATAAAATATACAGTTAATAGGGTATAGAAATAGGGTGTCATACCCTACAGAAAAATGAGTAGAAAGGGATTGGATAAGGGGAATTGGGGGAGGGAAGGGGAGAATAGGTGACAGAGGAAAGGGACGATTTGGGAGAGGGTACTTAGATACAACACAGTTTTGAACAGGTACAGGGTGAAAGGAGAGAGAGAGAGAGAGGAAATAGAATAAATGATAGTGGGAAGGAACAGAGTGGAGGAAAATACAGCTAGTAATAGCAACTGTGGGAAAAATATTGAAGCAATTTCTTTGGTGAACTTATGATAAAGAAGGCAAATCATCCCAGAGACAGAGTCATTGGAACCTGAACACAGGCTAAAGTACATTTTCTTCTCTCTCACTATTCTTGAGGGTTCTCATCTTCTTGGGGGCAGGGTGATTATATTTACTCTCATAACAAGATTTTTGCAATAATATAAAACAAACCAAAAACCTGGACAATTTTGATTACATTAAATTAAAAAGCTTTTGCATAAAAATTCACTGTAACCAAGATCAAAATAAATGTAGTAAATTGGAAAACAATACCTACAGTTAGTGTTTCTGAAAAAGGATTCATTTCTAAAATATATAGAGAACTGGGTAGAACAATCCATTCCCCAGGTGACAAAGGGTTAAAGGATATGCAAAGGCAATTTCCAGAAGATGAAGTCAAAGGTATCCATAGTCATATGAAAAAATTCTCTAAATCATTACTGATTAGAGAAAATCAAATTAAATCATCTCTGAGCACCTCACACTTGTCAGATTGGCCAATACGATCAAAAAGGACAATGATCAATGTTAGAAGGGATGTAGGAAATCTACTAATGCATTGGTGGAGCTGTGAACTGATCTAATCTTTCTATAAAGCAATTTTCAATCATGCCTGAATTCAGAGCAATGAAAATGTGCAAACCCTTTGATCCAGCAATACCATTACTGGATCTATACCATGAAGAGATCATGAAAATGGGTAAAAGCATCACTGTTCAAAAATATTCATAGCAGCTCTGTTTGTACTAGCAAAGAATTGGAAATCAAGGGGATGTCCATCAATTGTGGAACGAAAAAATTTTGTTATATGCATACTATGGAACACTATTATTCTTTTAGAAACCATGTGGGATGGAATTTCAGACAAACCTGGAAGGACATGCATGAATTGGTACTGAAGAAGATGAGCAGAACCAGAAGAACACCCTAACAGAAGCACACCATAACAGCATCATTCAGTTGCTGATCAGACTTAATGGATTTGCTCATTCCATCAATGCAATAATCAGGGACAATTTTGGGTATCTGCAATGGTGAATACCATCTGTATCCAGAGAACGAATTGGAGTTTAAATAAAGTCCAAAGATTATTACCTTCAATTTTTTAAGAAAAAGATTTTTCTTAAGTACTACATAATTTTTACTATGTCTAATATTTTATTTTTTCCTCAAGGATATGTTTTATCTTTCAACACTTTCAATTTTGACCAATCCATAGCATGGAAACAACTTAAAGGTTATTAGATTGTCTTCTGTGGGGAGGGGAAGGAGGAGGGAAGGGAGGATGGGGGGAAAAGTATAAAATTCAAAACCTTACTAAAACATGATAGATAGAAACTACAGCTGAAAAAGTTAGATAAAGCCCCTAGAAGAATTTTGAAGCAACAAAATTCACAAAAAAATAGAGTGAAACAATTTTTCAGTCCAGGATAGCTAAAATTTTCTCACTTAGATAAAAAGGGACTACAGTTAAAGGAGGTCTGAGTCTGCGCAAGCCAGTGGGATACTCCTAGCCATAGGACAAATCAGCAACTGAAGCCCCAAGGTTCTAGCTCGGTAAGTCAGTGCCACAGCAAGGAAGCTATAAGACCATCAGGCCCAGTGCATCAGGCAAACTGTCATACCCAGAAACTAGGGCACAACATGTATGATTAGGCTGAGCATCACTAAAGCAATGGAAAAGACAATAGCCAGAAATCCCCTGATATACAAAATCAGTGACAAGGAGTCTGCCCTTCAGAGCAAAAAGGTTATACAGTGCCTACTCAAGAACTCAAGAAATCGAACTCAACTTAAAAAAATAACAATAAAAACTGAAAATCCTGACCATGGAAAGCAATTAAGGTAAAAGAAGAAATCAGAAAAGGACAACAAAGTTACAATGCCTTCATGTGAATCCCCAAAAATGAATATGAATTGTTCTCAAATCCAAAAATTCCTTTAGGAAAAGTTCATAAATATTTTAAAATAAAAGCTGGAGAGGCAGAAAAAAAATGAGAAAAAAAACTGTGTGAAATAAGAAAACTATGAAAAGAGTCAACAATTTAGAAATGTAAGCATAAAAACTGAAGAAAGCTATTCTATAAAAAATAAAAGTGACTAAATAGAAAAAAAACAGTAGAATAAAAACAACTCTCATAAAAGTAGAATTGTCTAAATGGAAGAGGAGGAACAAAAAGTCACTGAAGAAAACTGATGAAGAAGAAAAGTAACTGAAGATTATACAAGACAGGAAAACTAAATAAAATTAAAGATAAAAAATTAAAAGAACATGTAAAATACCTTATTAGAAAAAAAGCAAATGATCTGGAAAACAGATACAAGAGAAGTAATTTAAGAATTACTGGACTATATAAATGGCATCTTCATGAAATCTTTCTTGGACAATTACTTTGATAAAATTTTTAAGACTAACTGGCCTGAACTTGTGGCCTAGATGATGAAGAGAAGACAGGCACAATTCTAAAGTCTCCTGATCTTCCCTTGAAAATAATATGAAACAAACCTCTTAAAAGAAATCTGATTGACAAAACCCTGAAAGAAAAGCTAGAAGAACATTCACCTTAGGATCTGTCTTCTGGGATCTTCAGAGTCCTGGTGCAGAGGAAGGACTCTGCCAGGAGCATGGAACTGGTAAGAGTCTGGGAGCCTGGATCAGCCAGGATTAGCCTGATTAGAAGTGGGGCAGGAGACTGGGGGCCAGAGGGCCCGAGAAGTGGACCAGCTTGATCAGTAGTGGCCTAGTACCTGGTCCACTGCTGGGGCTTGTGTCAGTTAGGGAGCAGAGGCTTTAGTGATGGTGCTGACACTCTGGAACTTACTGATAGTGCTGGAGGGAGAGTTCCTGTGAAAGAGAATTGAAGACATTGATCCATGGGCTCCTCTGGTCTGGAGGAACTCAAAGCCCACACCTCTATTTCAGCTAAAGCATCTTCCCAGAACAAACACCATTACAGACTAACTCTGCCCCAGGTGTCTGAGCAGCAGAACCACCTTAGCTGTCAATAGGGAGAGTGATCACCTAACCTGAAGGTATAGACCACTATTTATCTAAGATGAAAGTATTTAACAGCTTCAAACACTCCCTCCAGCTTAAGGGAGAGGACCACAATCAAGGTCACAGACACTCCAGACAAAGAAACCAGCACTCCCTTACCGCTAGTTGGAGATATTACACTCAGTGAGTAGGGCCTCTAGGGATCCTGACACCAAACCTCTGTGAACCAGCCCCTCCCCAACACAAGGTCTTAGGATAAGCCAGCGCAAATGAGGGTCATTCCATAGAAAAATTCTTTAAAGGAAAAGACACTAACTCAGACAGACCTAGACCCTCTGAGGAGAATATGACCTGCCCTACAGCACAGAAAGACTTCCTTGGAGAAATAAGTAAGGAGTTTAAAAATCAACTGGAAAATTTGGGAGAGAAAATTAACACCTTGCAACAAGAAAACAAATCATTGAAAAATAAAATAGGAAAAATGCAAAATGAATAATTCTCTCAAAACCTCAATTGGCCAAGTGGAAAACTCTTTCAAAAATAGAATTGACCAATTGGAAAAGGAGTTGCAAAAGGTAAATGAAGAAAATTCTTCTCTAAAAAATAGAATGGCATCTGTGGAAACTAATGACTTCATTAGATAATATGAGTCTGTTAAACAAAAATAGAAGAAATAGAAGAAAATGTAAAATATCTCAATAGCAAAACATTGACCTTGAGAATAGATCAAGAAGGGACAACCTGAGAATTATACTTCTTCCTGAAAGCATTGAAGAGAAAAAAAGCCTAGACTTAATATAACAGGATTTATTGATGGAAAATTGCCCTGATATCATGGAACCAGAGGGCAAAATACTTATTGAAAGAATACATCTATACCCTCTGGAAAGGGATCCTAAAATGCAAACACCAAGGAATGTTGTGGCCAAATTCCAGAACTATCAGATAAAAGAGAAAATCCTGCAAGCAGCCAGAAAGAATCAATTTAAATATCAATGAGCCACAATAAGGATTATGCAAGACCTGGATGCATCCATATTAAGGGATCAAAGGGCTTGGAATAAGTTATTCTGAAGAGCAAGGGAGCTTAGAATATAGCCAAGAATCCACTATCTGGCAAAGGGGAGCCTTGTCTTTCAGGGGAAAAGATGGACATTGAATGAAATGGAAGACCTCAAAGATTTCATGAAGAAAAGACCAGACCTAAATAGAAAATTTGGACATCAAGCAGGAGATTCAAGAGACACATAAAAGGGTTTTAAAAAGGGATGTAAAGGGAAAAAATACTAGCCAATAAGATGAAATTGGCTATATCCCTTCATGAGAAAGAGATTCTCATACAATTCTCTTGAGAATTGTAACTCTATCAGAAAGAATATGCTTAGTCTGAAGTGATGGACACTCATGATTTAGCTATGAGACTGCTGTCCAATAGTATGAAATTGGCTATATCTCTTCTTGGGAGAAAGACTCTAATAACTCCCAAGAATTGTTACTCTGTTAGAGGGAATATACTTAGCCATAAGTGATGGATGCAGGATTTTCCATGGCTCTGATATAATTATTTAAAAACACATCCTCCTTAAAAAGGGGGACAAGAAGAAGATGAGAGGATGGAGGGAATTGAATGTGGTAAATTTCATTACATTAAAAGGTATAAAAGACCTATTGTGATAGAGGGGAAGAAGGAAGGAGGTGAGAAACATCTAATTCTTCCACCCAACAGACTTGACTTACCTTTCAAATATTAAAAGGGGAAAAGGTGAGGGGGGATGGAGACAGGTAGGGGTCATAAAGGGGAACTAATAGAAGGAAGGGAAAAGGAAAAGGGAAAGGGAAAAGAAAGGGGGTGGATATAGGAGGGAAAACGCCCTTAAGATGGCAATATTCAGAAACAAAATACTGGGGAATATGGATAAAGGGTGAAAAGGGGAAAAATACAAATAGAAGTGAGATAGCATGGAGGGCAACAAAGAGTTAGTAATTATAACTTTGAATGTGAATGAGATGAACTCTCCCTTAAAACATAAGCTAATAGCAGGCTGGATTAAAAAACAGAATCCCACAATATGCTGTTTACAAGAAACTCATCTGAAGCAGAGAGATACCTACACAGTAAAGGTAAAAGGTTGGAGCAAAATATACTTTTCTTCAGCAGAAGTGAAAAATGAAGAGGTAACAATCCTTATCTCAGAAAAAGCAGCTGTAAAAATAGATAGCATTAAAAAGCATAAAGAAGGAAACTATATCCTCCTAAAACCTACCATAGATAGTAAAGTGATGTCATCATAGAATATGTATGCACCCAATGGGATAGCATCCAAATTTTTAGAGGAGAAGCTGAAACAACTACAGGAAGACATAGACAGCAAAACTCTCCTAGTGGGAGAACTCAACCTCCCATTCTCAGATTTAGATAAAAATCATAAAATAAACAAGAAAGAAGTTAAAGAGGTAAATAGGTTGTTAGAACACCTAGATATGATAGACCTATAGAGAAAACTGAATGGAGTTAGAAAGGAATATAACTGTTTTTCTGCAGTACATGGCACTTACACAAAATTTGACCACGTACTAGGACATAAAAACTGAATAATCAATTGCAGAATAGCAGAAACAGTGAATACATCATTCTCAGATCATTATGCAATAAAAATTATAAGAAATATTTCACCAGGGAGATATAGAATCAAAATTAATTTGAAACTGAATAACCTAATTTAAAAGAATGAATGGATCAAGCAACAAATTATAGAAAAAATTTATTATTTCATCCTAGATAATGACAATAATGAAACAACTTACAAAAACCTATGAGATACACTCCAGGCAACTGTCAGGGGATATATTATATCTTTAAATGAGTAAATTCGAGAAAGAGGAAATCAATAAACTAAATGTGCAACTAATAAATTAGAGAAAGAACAAATTAAAATCCCCCAACTAAATACCAAATTAAAAATTCTTAAAATTGAAGGAGAAATTAATATAATTGAAAGCAAAATCTAATGAATTAATAAATAATACCGGGTGCTGGTTTTATGAAAAAAAAAACAATAAAATTGATAAACCTCTGGTCAAATTGATTTAAAAAAAGAAAGAATAAAACCAAATTGGTTGTATCATAAATCAAAAATATGAACTCACCACCAATGAGGAGGAATTTAAAGTAATAATGTGGAATTACTTTGCCCAACGCTATGCCAATAAATTTTGAAAATCTAAGAGAAATGGACCAATATTTACAAAACTATAAGTTACCCAGGCTAAATGAAGAGGAGATTAACATCTAAACAACCTTATCTCAGAAAATGAAATTCAACAAAACATAATTGAACTCCCTAAGAAAAAAATCTCCAGGGCCTGATGGAATCACAAGTGAATTATGCCAAACATTTAAGGAACAATTGGTTCCAATTCTGTATAAACTCTTTGGAAAAATAAGGAAAGATGGAACTCTGCCTAACTCTTTCTATGACAACAATATGGTGCTGAAATCTAAACCAGGAAAATTTAAAACAGAGAAATAAAATTATAGGCCTATATCCGTGATGAATTCATATGCACAAATCTTAAATAAAGTCTTTGCAAAATGATTAAAACAAGTTATCTTTTGGATAAAACATTATGACCAAATAGGATTTATCCTAGGAATGAAGGGTTGGTTTAATATTAGGAAAACTGTTAGTATAATTAATTATACCAACAACAATCCTATAAGAAATTATATGATTATATCAATAGATTCTGAAAAAGTATTTGTCAAATACAGCACCATTCCTACTAAAAACACTAGAGAGTGTAGGAATGAATGGACTGTCCCTTGTAATAGTAAACAGTATCTATCTGAAACATTCAACAAACATTATACTCAATGGGGAGAGGCTAGAGACATTCCCAATAAGATCAGGGATGAAACCAGAATGCCCATTATCACCACTACTATTGAATATCATTTTAGAGATGTTAGCTTCAACAATAAGAGAAGAAAAAGAAACTGAAGGAATTAAAATTTAGAAAGAAGAGACAAAACTCTCACTCTTTGCAAATGACATGATGGCATATCCTTAGAATCTCAAGACATCATCCACAAAATTACTGGAAACAATTAACAACTTTAGCAAATTTGCAGAATATAAAATAAACCCTCATAAATACTCAATTTTTGTATATATGACTAGCAGGAAGAGTTAGAAAGAGAAATCCTATTCAAAGGAACCCCAGACAATATAAAATACCTGGGAGTCTGTTTGCTAAGGCAGACACAGAAACATTTTGAAAACAATTACAAAACAATTTTCACACAAATTAAATCAAATTTAAATAACTGGGTAACCATGAACTGCTCATAGATGGGTCAACTAATATAATAAAAATGACAATGCTACCAAAACTAAATGACATGTTTAGTGCCCTGCCAATCAAAATTCCAAAATATTACTTTAATGAGTTACAAAATATTGTAAGTAAATTCATATTGAGAAATAAAGTCAAGAATGCCCATGTATTAAATGAAAAAACAGTACAAAAGTAGGTGGCTTAGCCCTACCAGATCTAAAATTATTTTATAAAATATCAGTTATCAAAACTGTCTGGTATTAGCTAAGAAATAGAGTGGTGGACCAGTGCAATAGACAAGGTGCAATATCAGGAAAGAATTATAGTAATCTGCTGTCTGATAAATCCAAAGAGTCCAACTATTGGGATAAAAACTCTCTCTGATAAAAACTGCTGGGAAAATTGGAAGGTAGTATAGAAGAGACTTAGACTAGACTAACACTTTACACCCTATACCAAGATAAGAATAAAATGGACACAGGATTTAGACATAAAAAACCAATATTTTAAACAGAGTAGAATATCAAGGGGAAGTTTACCTGTCCGATCTATGCAAAGGGAAGTAATTTATGACTAAGGAAGAGGTGGAGAACATCACTAAAAACAAACTAGATGAATTTGATCACATTCAATTAAAAAGTTTTTGAACAGACAAAAACATTGTAACCAAGATCAAAAGAAATATAGTAAACTGAAAGACAATCTTTACAACTAGTATTTCTGAGAAAGGAATCATTTCTACAATATACAGAGAATTGAAGCCATTCCTCAATTGACAAATGGTCAAAGAATATGCAAAGGCAATTTACAGATGAGGAGATCAAAGTGATCCATAGTCATATGAAAAATTGCTCTAAATCATTACTTATTGAAGAAATGCAAATCAAAGTATCTCAGAGGTACCACCTCACACCTCTCAGACTGGTCAGTATGACCAGAAAGGACAGTGATCATTTTTGGAAGGCTTGTGGGAAATCAGGAACACTAATACATTGTTGTTGGAGCTGTGAATTCATCCAGCCTTTCTGGAGAGCAGTCTGGAACTATGCCAAAAGGGCAATAACAATGTACATACTCTTTGATCCAGCAATGCCACTACTGGGCCTATTCCCGGAAGAGATAATGAAAAAGGGTAAACAATATCACTTCTATGAAAATATTCATAACCTCCTTGTTTGTAGTGGCAAAGAATTGGAAATCAAGTAAATGTCCTTCATTTGGGGAATGGCTTAAAAAACTGGTATATGTATGTCATGGAACATTATTTTTCTATTAGAAACCAAGAGGGATGGGAATTTAGGGAAGGCTGGAAGGATTTATATGAACTGATACTGAGTGAGAAAAACTCAACCAGAAAAAACATTGTATGCCCTAACAGTAACTTGGGAGTGATGATCAACCTTGATGTACCTGCTCATTCCATCAGTGCAACAATTAGGGACAATTTTGGACTGTTTGCAATTGAGAATACCATCTGTAATCAGAGAAAGAACTGTGGAGTCTGAACAAAGACCAAGGACTATTACCTTAAATTTAGAAAAAAAACCTGATATCTTGTTGTCTGATCTTGCTATCTCTTTTTGTTTATGTTTCTTCCTCAAGGATATGATTTCTCTCTCATCACCTTCAATTTGAATCAATATATACCATGGAAACAATGTAACAACTGGCCAATTGACTTCTGTGGGGGGTGGGGGAAGGGAAGTAAGATTATGGGGGAAAATTGTAAAACTCAAAATAAATAAAATTTTAAAAAGGACTACTTTGAGTTCAACAACAACAACAACAACAAAAAGAATAACTGCCCTGATATACTGAAATCAGAGGACAAAATATTTTTTGAAAAAATACTCTGATCCTCACCTTCCATTAAATGATTCAAAAATGAATTTCAAAGGAATATTATAGCCATACCAAAACTATAAGCTTAAGAAGAAAGTAACATAAACAGTCATAAAGAAATAATTCTAATATCAAGAACCCCAATCAGGATTGCACAAGAACTATCAATATCTGCTTTAACAGATCAGAAAGCTTAGAAGATGATATTCTTGGAGGCAAAAGAGTTTATAACCAGAAATCAACTACCAAGCAAAATTGAACATAATCTTTCATTGAAAAATATGATCATTCATTGAGATGGGGACATTGACACCTTCAAGATGAAAAGACCAATGTGAGCCTGAAATTTGATTTTCAAATACAAAGCTCAACAAAATAAATGGAAACTCAAGAAGAAACAGAAAGGGGAAAAAATCCATGGCATTCAAAAATATTAAGCTACTTCTCAAGATGGGACGATAATAACTCTTAAGAACTGTATATCTGTCATGTCAGTTTAAAGAAGTATATTTGGACAGAGCATATGTGTTTTAGATGACTTTAATGGGTTGATTAAAAAATAATTAACCTTTCAGATGGGTAATGGGAAAAGTATTTTACTAGGAGAAGAGAAAAGGAAGTGGCAAAATAGGATACATTTTACCCCAAGAAGTGCCATGAAAGACCTTTTACAATAAAGATTCCCTCTACTGAGGGGAGGGGGGCATTAGTATTTTTTAAACCTTGTTCTCATTGAATTTGACTCAAAGAGGGAATGATATATAAATTAAGTTGAGTAGAAACATCTATTTATCCTATAGACAAGTAGGAGTCCAGAGTTAGAAAAAGAGGGGAGGAGCTGATAAAAAGGGGGCAGAAGAAGGAGCAGAAAAAAGGAAGGAGAGGTTGACAGGGAAGATTAAAATATATAAAGGGAGGAAATAGGATTGAGGAAAATACACAGTAATGATAACTTATTGTGAATTGATTGAATTATCCTATAAAGCAAAATAAATAAGAGAATGGTTTAAAACCAGGAATCTCATTATCTGCAGTTCACAAGGACATTTGAAACAAAGAGTAAAGTTGAGGGGCTGTAACAGAATATTTGATGCTTCAGCAGAATTATTTTTTAAAAAATAGAGAGCATCCAAGTATTAGAATAAAAGCAAAAGTATGCATAATTAAAAAGAGTTAAAGAAGGAAGTTCCATTTTCTTTAAAGGAAGCAAATAAAATGAAATAATATCATTAGTAAACTAAAAGTACTGAGTAAAATAGCATTCAAATTATCAGAGGAGAAATTAAGTGAGGTTTTTTTTGTTGTTGTTTTGCTTTGGTTTTCTTTTTTTAAGGTTTTTGCAAGGCAAATGGGGTTAGGTGGCATGCCCAAGACCACACAGCTAGGTAATTATTAAGTGTCTGAGGCCAGATTTGAACTCAGGTACTCCTGACTCCTGGGCTGGTGCTCTATCCACTGCACCACCTAGACACCCCTCAAGTGAATTTTAAAAATAAATAGGAAGCAAACCTATACAAGTGGAAGACGTTTACTTCTCCTCAGATATACATAAATCAAATCACAAAATATTCAAGAAAGAAGTTAAGAAAGGGAGTACAACTTCAGAAAAATTGAGATGTGATAGACCTCTGGAGAAAACTGAATGGAGATATAAAGGAACATACCATTTTCTCAGTGATGCATGATCCAAACACAAAAATTGATGGTGTTTTAGGACATAAATATCTCCCAGTAAAATTCAGAAAGCAGAAATATTAATGCATCCTTTTCAGATGATAATGCAATAAAATTACATTTAACAAAGGGCCATGGAGATAGATTAAAATAATTGTAAAGGAAACAACCGAATCCTAAAGAATGAGTGAGTCAAGCAATAAATTTAGAAACAAATTTAGAAATCAATAATTTCATTCAACAAAATGACAAAAAGACAACTTTTCAAACTATCTGGGATGCAGTAAAGTAGTTCTGAGGGAAAATTTTGCATGTATAAAGACTTGCATGAATAAAATAAAGAGGGCATGAAATGAAAGAAAAACCAGAAAAAGAACAAATTAAATATATCCAATTAAATGCTATATTAAAAATTTTTGGAAATCAAAAGAGAAGTAATAGAATTAAAAATAAAAATTATTGAAATAAAGCGAAGAGTTGGTTTTACACACAAATAGGTTAAAACTGAATATTTTGATTTTTAAAATGAAAGAAGAAAATTAAATTCAGTATTAGAAACTAGAAGGGTGAATCCACTACCAATAAAGAAGAAAATAGTCCTATCCTTAGCAGGTACTTTGCCCATTTCTATGCCAACAAATCCAATAATCTAAGTGAAATGCAGGAATATTTACACAAATATAAATTGCTCAGATTAAAAGAAATCAAGTATTTGAATAATGTTTTGTTAGAAAAAGTACATGAACAAGCTATAAAGGAATTTGCAGAGGAAAAAATATCTTCTGGGCCAGTTGAATTTACAAATGAAGTCTACCAAACATTAAATAAAAATTGATTTCAATACTATATAAGCTATTTGAAAAAACAGTTGGAGAAATAGCTCTAACAAATTTCTTTTATGAGGCAAATGTGGCACTGGTATCTTATCCAGTAAGAGTCAAAACAGAGAATGAAAAACATATATCAATTTTTGTAATAAATATCAACACAAACATTTTATATAAAATATTAGCCAATTTATCCGAAGTTTAATGCACTATAACCAGGTGATATTTTTCCCAGGAATGCACACTTGATCCTATTTTAGGAAAACAATAAACATAATTGGCCAAATTTATAACAAAATTAACAGAAATAATATGATTACCTTAGATATAAAAAAAAGCTTTCCATCTTTTTGTTGCTATCATGTACAAGTCATGTTTTATGATCTTTATGTCTTTTTTAATGATTTATTTTTTTACATTGCTATAATAATCATGTTGTGAAAGTGAAGATAAACCCACCTACCACCAAAAAGATTATTGAAATATTATTGAAAAGATTCTTATAAAGTAAGAGAAAAAAAGTGTACTTCAATCTGTGTTCAGATACCATTGACACCCTCTCTGGGACTGGTTATATTCTATTCATTAGTCCATCAGAGAAATTACTTCAATTTTTGTTTTTTTTTTCCAGTTTTTTGTTTTTTGGTTCCCCCCACACACAGTTACTATTGTTTACTGTTATCTGACTACCCTTTTCCACGATCTTCCCTCACTTCTATCATCTACACCCTCCTATTCAATTCTTGTCCTCCTTCTCCCACCTCTTTCTTCTGTTTTTTCCCTTTGAAGAAAGATAGATTTCTGTACCTTATTGAATATGTAAGTTACTTCCTCTCTGAACCATTTCTGATGACAATGAAGGCTCAATCATTCCCTCTTACCTTCCCCCTTTCACTACACTACAAAAAGTTTTTTCTTGACTCTTTTACATGACATATCTTAGCCCATTCTATGTTTCCTTTCCTTTTGCCCATTGCATTCCTTTTTCATCCATTGACTCCATCTTAATAATATATTATACCACTATATTCAGTACCCTTCTGTGTCTTGTCTATATATGCTCCTTCTAACTGCTGTTACAAATGAGAAGATTCATATGATTATCAGTATCTTCTTCCCATGAAGGAAAACACACAGTTCAACATCACTAAGTTCCTCATAATTAACCCTTCCCATTCAACCTCTCCATGCTTCACCTGAGTCCTGGACTTGGAGATCAAACTATCTGTTCAGCTCTGGTCATTTCAACAGGATAGTTTGAAAGCCCTCCATATCATCAAATAACCATCTTTTTATCTGAAAGAGGATGTTCAGTTTTTCTGGGTAGTTGGCTCTTTATAATCCAAGCTCTTTTACCTTCTGGAATATCATATTCCAAGGTCTATTAGGCCTTAATAGAGAAACAGTCAAAACGTGTACAATCCTGACTGTAGCTCTGTAGTTTGTTTATTTCTTTATTTTTGAATATGTTTCCCCTAATCTTGCTTCCATTCCCCCCCACAGATGGCAGTCATTTAGTCTTTACATTGTTTCCATGCTATACATTGATCCAAGTTCAATATGCTGAGAGAGAAATCATATCCTTAAGGACAAAATAATATATAAGAGATAGCAAAATTACATAATAAGATAACAGGGTTTTTTTTAATTAAAGGAAATAGTCTTTGGTCTTTGTTCAAACTCCACAATTCATCCTCTGGATACAGAGGGTACTCTCCATTGCAAATAACCCAAAATTCTCCCTGATTATTGCATTGATGGAATGAGCAAGTACATTAAGATTGTCCATTATCCCAATGTTGCTGTCATAGTATTCAATGTTCTTCTGATTCTGCTCATCTTGCTCAGCATCATTTCATGCATATCCTTCCAGGTTTCTCTGAATTCCCATCCCTCCTGGTTTCTAATAGAACAATAGTGTTCCATAACAAGCACATACCACAATTCGTTTAGCCATTCCCTAATTGAAGGGTGCTCACTCAATTTCTAATTTTTTGCCACCACAAATAGAACTGCTTTGAATATTTTTGTACAAGTGATGTAACTGTTTCTTTCTGTCTGCTTGTAGTATTTTCACTTTGACTAGGGATTTCTGGTATTTGGCTATAATATTCCTGGGATTTTTTTAAATGAGGATCTATTTGGAGTTAACCCATAGATTCACTCAATTTCTATTTTACCCTCTGCTTCTAGGATTTCAGGACAATTTTGCTGGATTCTGTTGTTCATTTTCTTTTAGGTTTTTGCAAGGCAAATGGTGTTAAGTGGCTTGCCCAAGGCCACACAGCTAGGTAATCATTAGGTGTCTGAGGCTGGATTTGAACTCAGGTACTCCTGACTCCAGGGCTGGTACTTTATCCACTGCTCCACCTAGCCACCATCTGGATTATTTCTTGAAAAAAAAATGGAGTCTGGGCTTTTTTCCTAGTCATTATTTTAAGCTAGCCCAACAATTTGTAAATTATCACTCCTGGATCTCCCATATTTCTAGATCAGTTGTTTTTCCAATGAGATATTTCAAATTTTCTTCTAATTTTTAATTATTTTGGTTTTGTTTTATTGTTTCTTGATTTCGCACAAAGTCATCATCTTCCCTTAGCTCCATTCTACATTTGAAGGAGTTCTTTTCTTCAGAGAACTTTCTAATCTCCATTTTGAACTGGTCAGTTATGTTTTTTAAAGTATTCTTATCCTCATTTATCTTTTGAACTGCTTTTTCCATTTGACCTAAATTGATTTTTAACATATTTTCTTTGTTATTTTTTTACATCTTCACCAAGCTTACTTGGTTTTCATGATTTTCCTACATCACTCTCATTTCTTTTCTCAATTTTTCCTCTACCTCCCTTACTTGATTTTCAGAGTCTTTTTTGAGTTCTTCCATAGCCTGAGACCAATTCCTATTTTTCTTGGATGCTTTGGGTTCAAAAGCTTTGACTTTGTCATCTTCTGAGTGTATATATTGAACCTCCATGTGTCCAAAGTAATGTTCTATGGTCAGATTCTTTTTATTTCTGTTGTTTGTTCATTTCCCCCAGCCTGTGACCTGATTTTTAAATACTTCCAAAACTTTTGGGAAATTTTGGTACACCACTCCAGGCACCTTAATTCCTATAATGTCTTATGAAAGACTCTGACTCTTTTCCTACTCCATGTTCTGATCTGTGTATGACCAGAAACACTTCCCTCTGCCCTGAAATGTGAGGAGGGTCTCTGATACTCTATGGTGGTATAGTGGCGCAGCATTAGAGTCCAGCCCTAGGGATCAGGTCCAAGAAATAGTTGTAAATGATTCTAGTAGTTTAATGTTTGCTAAATCAAAAGACTCTACTTTCTGGGATAACAACTCACTATTTGACAAAAATTGCTTGGAAAAATAGGAAATAGTAAGGCACAAAGTAAACCTAGACCAAGATAGCACACTCTGTTCCAAAAATAAGGTCAAAATGATCACACTAATTTGGCATAAAGGCTGATCACATAATCTAATTAGGAGAGCAAAAAATAATTTACCTGTTGTATCTCTGAAGAAAGGAAGAATTGTTAAATAAATGAAATAGTAGACATTATGAAATGCAAAATGGATAATTTTGATTAGATTAAATTAAAAAGCTTTGCACAAATGAAACCATTGAAACTTATTCTAATCATTAGGAGGAAAACAAGAAGAATTTTTATACCTAGAATTCAGGAAGAAAGACCTTATTTCTCAAATACACAGTAAATTGAATCAAATTTGTAAATACACATGTTGTTCCCTAATTGATGAATGATTAAAAGATATGAAAGAGAAATTTTTACATGAATAAATTAAAGCTATTAATAGGCATATAAAATACTCTAAATATTTATTGGAGAAATGCAAATTTAAACAATTCTGATATATCACTACCACACATATCAGACCAACTAAGATGACTGAAAAGCAAAATGAAACATGTTGGAAAAAGTGTCAAAAAATTCTAACATTTATGTTGCAGTGGTATTGTGAAGTGATCTAACCATTCTAGAAACTAATTTTTAACTACAATCAAGGGCAACCAAACTGTGCATACTCTTTGATTCAGAATTGCCATTATTTCTGAATCCCAAAGATTAAAAAAAAAATGAAAAGAACCTTTATGTGAAAAATATTTGCTGTTCCTCTTTTTTTTTATTTTGGCTAAGAATTAGAAATTTAATGAATGCCCATTATGGCTGAACAATTTTTGGTAAGTGAATGGCATTCAAATTAAGTTGTGGTGGTATTGCTGAGTCAGAGAATATGTGAAATTTTATTGTACTTTGAACATAGTTCCAAATTGCTCTCCAGAATAATTGGACCAATTCACAACTCCCTCTGCAATGCATTTTTCCATTTCCTCTCCAACACTGATCATTATTTTAAATTTTGTTATTTTTGACCATCTGATAACTATGAGATAGCATCTCAAAGTTATTTTACTTTTCATTTCTTTATCAATAATGATTTATAACTATTGCAAATGTCTAGAGATAGCTTTAATTTCTTTATCTGAAAATTTGCCTATTTCTCTCCTTTGACTATTAGTTGGGGAATGACTTACATTCTTAAAATTTTGACTCAGTTCTGTATATATTTTAAAAATTAGTCATTTATCAGAATAACTGTCTTTGAAAATTGTTTCATAGCTTTCTACTTTCACTTCAATCTTGGTTGCATTGGTTTTATTACTCAAATCCTTTTTTATTCAATGTTATCAAAATTATACACTTCTTTTTTGTGCTTATCTCGTTCTCCTATTTGGTCATAAATATCTGATTTCTCTGCAAATCTGATCAATACACTATTCCTTGTTCTCCCAATTTACTTATAGTATTATTCTTTATTTCTAAATCATGTATCCATTTTGACAAAACAATTCATCTTTCTTGATTAATTGACTCTCACTCTTTATATTTGTAATTTTAAGGTCACTAGACTGAAAGGAATAGACAGAACTTTAACTGGTGTGGAATAACTGAGTTCTGCCCAGAGGCATGCAAAAAAATTTTTATTCTTCAGCAATTTATGAGGCTTGTTTTCAAAAGGAACTCCTTAAAATAGGTATTAGAGAACAGCCTGGGACAAGCTCCTTTGCTTCTTCATTTAGTTTCCTCATTTAGTCTCCTGGTCATGTCCAAAAGCATCCTTTTATTGCTATCCTGGAATTTCTGCCTTTTCAACGTGTATAAATATTTTACAGTTTATTATTTACATGGAATGAGAGTATGTTTCATTGTACTTTATTTCAATGCAAAAAAATGAAAGGGGACAGCCAGGTGACAGAGGGGATAGAGCACTAGACTTGGAGTCAGGAGAACCTGAGTTCAAATCTGGCCTCAAACACTTAATAATTGTCTAGCTGTGTGACCTTGGGCAATAGGGCACTTAACCCTATTGCCTTAAAATAAATTAAATTAAAATAAATAAATGCAAAGATAATAATTTCTGACAACAATGTTTGAACAAAGTCACAGTTTTGGATTTCTGGTCTTTGTTGATTATATGTTCATTGGAAAATTATTTTAAAGCAGAACTTCCATCTCCTTATTTACAAAACCAAGGAATTATATTTAGCTTAGGCCATAAAATATTAAAATGTGAACATATTATAGAAAGACATAGGGAGGAGAAAAATCACACTAGAAATAAGAATAAAAGATGAGAAAATAAATCAGAAGGCTCAGAATTCTATTCTAGAAATTCTAAGGATAAGACATAGTAATGGAACAAAAATAAAGGGATAATTATGAAATTGACATTGATCAATAAATATTTCCAGTCATAAAATACAAGCTTATCTGAAATCCATTGTCTTCATAAAATCTGACCTAGATGTATTGACATGCTGAACCTATGTTAATGCACATAGGTGTGATTATAAGAAACCAAGAAATATGTTAAATATGAAAAGAAAATCATGAGAGGTTTTAGATAAAATTATTAGTGCATATAGGATCCAATTGCCAAAGAAGCAAGATATTCTTTTGTTCTTTCCAGTGAAAAGAAAAATGAAAGAGAATTAGATTTTAGTGAGAATATTATAAAAGGTTAACAGGCTTGTTTTAAAGAGTCAATTCAAACTTTCTATAAAATAATTCACTTATCTCCGACCTCTGAGACACCAGTTAGATCTTGGATGAGATCTCATATTTACCAAGTTGTACATAATATTATAATTTTAAATCATCAATGAAAAAATATATAAAATTTAATTGGCTGAATTTTGAAACATGAATCACTTGTTATCTGAAGCAAAAAAGATCATCCTGTAGTCTTACTAATTAAATTTTACCAGATTGAAAATATTCTAAGATGATTGCTTCCCAATTGAGATTTTAAATCTTAACAAATTACTAACAATCATTTCAAAATTTTAAAGTGCAGCATTGATTGTGGCTCCTAGGAAGCTCTCACTCATTTGGAAAACATTTCTAAAGGAAGTATTCCAGTGTTTTGAGGTGAAAAACTTTTCCATAGGTATCATTTTGTTAAAATTGTCAATTGATTTGTTTTTACTTTTACTATAAGCCATATCTGGATTCAAACCTATGCTTTTTTTGAAAAAAAAATCATTGACTATATCCTAATTTCATGTGAAAATATTAACAAACTTAAAATAAATACTTGAGTTCCAAACTCCCTCACATTGCTTCACTCTTCGCCTTTAGAAGGAAAGTGATTTCATATGGTTTTTCACATGTGTAGTCATATAAAACATTTCCAAATAGCCAGGTTTAAAAGCACAACACAATTAACATAAACAATAGAGACACATTTAAAAGCAAAAACTAAAGTATACTTAAAGAGGTAGCACCAAATAACTGAGTAAAGGCAGGGATTCAATTGAGTTTCCCCCTCAAGCCATCTAAGTTTAAATAGTGCCTAAGTAAATTCTAGGATGGCAGAACCCTCTGCCCCCCCAAAAAAGAAAGGAATGAAACAATTTTCTTGACCAATATAACTTAGAAGGGTCTGTAAGAAAGGTCTGTCACACTAAGGTGAGAGTGAGAATAAGCCAATGCAGACAGACCCCCCAACACAGAACCATTCCAAGAAAAACAGAATCAGGCCTTCAGGAATCACTAAATCAGGAGTAGAAGTAGTTGCTTCTAGAGCTCATTGAACAACTTGTCAGGAAAAAGATTACAGAAGTCTCTTTGCTAGCACTAAGTAGGACTCTGTCATTTTGTCATTCTCAAATGCAGTTACTAGATATGAGTGACAGTTGCAGACAAGTCGGAACACTCAAACACATCAGATCTTGTGGCCACAGGTGAAGTGATCCCAGGGTAAGAAAGAGGATTTCTGGCCACTTACAGAATACAGAACAGACCAGGAGGATAGTAAATATCTTACCTTAGATAATACCACCTTAGAAGGACTGAAAATTAAGAAATACATATAAATATCTCAAAATATAGCTGAACAAAATCCCAGAAGCTTTGGACCATGCCTCTATAGAGTTAGCAATAATAACTATGAAAAAAACATTAATTTTTTTTTCTTTTAAAGGCCTTATTTCTCTAACATAAAGAACTGAGTTAAATTTATTAAAAATCTAGAGGCATTTTCCAATTAAGAAATGATAAAAAAATATAAACAATTTTCATTATTATTGAGTACAGAAATGCAAATGAAAACAGTTCTGAGGTTCTATCTCATATTTATTAAATTGGCTGATGGAATAAAACATGAAATGACAAATGTTGGAGTACATGTGGGAAAAATGAGACTATAATGCATTGCTAGTACAGTTGTGAAGAGATTCAAACAGTCTGTAGAGCAATTTGGGACCCAACAGGTTATAAAATCATGTCAAAGTCTTTGACCTAGCAAAAACTATAACTGCAATAATTATTTATAAATGCTTTTTTTCTGGATGCAATGAATTGGAAATTAAGGTGATGAACATTAATTGGAGAATGATTAAACAAATTGTGGTATGTGATTAACATGCCACTGCTTGAAGGAGTGGATTTGCATGTTGGAGTGACTTGGAATGTGAAGAGAACTATAAGCATTTCAGCTGAGCTGAACTGGTGCTGCCAGAGGTGAAGATATAAGTAAAGCAGGTGGTGGTGAGGCAACCACTAGATCTCCCAGTCATTCAACCCTGAATGGTAGCTACGGCAAAACAAATCTTGTTGACATGATGAATGAGATAAATTCTCATGGGTATCACAGATTTAGAGGGAAGTATTCCCAGGAACTGTCAGAAAAAACATAACAAATAATAAAATTCTATCTTCCTGTCTTGAGATAAAATGACATTTTATTAACCATTTGTAGAAATACAATATGCACAAATTGATTGCTGTCCCATATTCTGCATGTTGGATACTGTGGCCTCTGTGAAGTTGGCAGGCAAAGTAAACAATTCCTGGAAGGATGAAGGATTTTTGGAGATTAAAAGTCATTGTGCAGATTAAAAGCAGTGAAAAGAAAATAAATATGAGTTCTCTTGTTCAGAAACAATGGCTACAGTTGGACACATCTATTTCAAGTGTCCCAAATTGGTGTTTGTGGATCTGATGACCATTGGGAGTTTTAAACATGACCTTTATCAAGGGCTCAACCCAGACTTCCAGACTCTATTGTCCTTGTTAAAAGAGAAGGTCAGCATCCTCATTGATCAGGAAGATTTAATAAAGGGTTTGTCCAGTTTGTTCATGGATTTCCAAGATGTTTTGATGAAGGGTCCATAAATGTCTGTATAGGAAGTACTATTTTGGAGAATTGAATTAATCAGAAAAAATCTTCTATCGACAAGACCACAATAAGCATAAGGACCATAGTAATGGTAGAATCAAGAAAGGAAGAAGTAGAATACCTCTATCAAGAGCCATAGTGTGGAATACTTTAACTATTTAACTATTTAAATTTTCCTATTTTATATTGTAGCACAACAATGCTTTTGTTAAGACATGGACCATAAAGCTATGTTAATTATTGTATTGCCAGAAAGCATCATAATTTATAATCCTGACAACTATAGACCAATTTAGACTATTGAATTAGCATTGCCTTCAATCTGCAGAATCAAGACATTTCAGCAGGAAAGTTAACAAATCAGAATTTATTCTTGATCATATCCAGAAGTATTAGCCAAAAAGAAAGCCTTTTCCAAATTCACATGTGCTCATGAAAGCCTATACTTATTGCTGTCAAAGGTATTTCAGTTGTTCTTGCCCAGCTCACTTTGACTCATCTACCTTTCATAGAGATATTGAACCTGTAGAGAAGCCATCATACCTATACTGAGATCTGATATAGGATCTGCTTCTCTTTCATCTTGTCTTGTTTTTCGTGATAATGTCCCAAAATGATATCTGGTTTCTCTTTTGAAGAAGAGTTGAAACAGGCACTTTCATGGCTCATATTGTACTCCATAAACAAAAGACTACTAATGAATAATCATTGGGAGTGACTGGTCCTTCTGTTCTTAGATCCTGGAAATAGCATTTTTAATTATCTTCATTTCACCACCAGCCCTTCTAGGAAAGGAAACTTTTTCCCCATTTAGGCGGCAACATGCATTTTTTGGCATATAGTCTTGATTCCATGTTTCTGGAGGTGAAGTTTAATAGTGAATAATAGTGATTTTTCAGAAAAGGACAGATTCCTTCAAATCTAAATAGGGGCAATAACTTTACATAGGCTTGTCATTGATGACTCTTCCTCAGAGGTGTGGTACTTCATTACTATAATTTTACTATATTTTTTCTCTTATAAAGCATTTAACCTTTCCTTTACGAAATTGGATGCTATATATATATATATATATATATGAATTTATATATATGTACATATATGTACATACATATCTCCCATATGTGTGTGTGTGTGTATATATATATATATATATATATATATAATATTTGTTAATGATATTAGAATATTGCTATGGTACTTTTTCTCTGAGCAACATATATTTCCACTACCTGTTTCTTTTAATAGGAATATATATTTTTTTATTTTGGTTTGCTTGAGAGCATGATTACTATTGCCTTTTTAAATAAACTCAGATGAAACTCAATAGATACGACTTTAGATGCTTATTTTATATTGTGTATGTCACTCTGCTTTAAGTGTTTCATGTGAAAAATATATTCTTGAATTCTGATTTTTAATCAATTCTGGTCTCCAAATTTCATTTAATGGGCTAGTACATCCCATTTATATTCAAAGTTAGGATTGCTAACTTTGTATTTCCCCTCCATCTTATTTCCCCCTATTTAGTATATTCTCTCTTCCCTTCCCTTCTCTTTTTTCTTTTTTTCTTGCTGTCTCTTTCTCTCACTCTCTCTGCCTCTGTGTCTCTCTTTGTCTCTGTCTCTGTCTATCTGTCTCTCTGTCTCTCTGTCTCTCTCTCTCTCTCTCTCTCTCTCTCTCTCACCTTTCCTTCTTCTTCACAATCTATTTTCCCCCTTTGAGCTATTACTTCCCTTGATATGTCCATTCCTCTATCATCCTCATCCCCATTTGTTATCTTTTGAATTCCTCATTTTGTTCCTCTTTCCTGTTTACTTCTTTATTCTTCTCTTGAGTTTCTATTTAAAAGTTGAATTTTTACTTGACTCTGCTCTTTTAATAAAAACTTGTAATCACCCTCTTTCAATAAATATTCATTTTCTCCTTGAAGAAGTAGATTGTCTTTTTTTCTCCAGATATGTCATTCTTGATTGGAATAGAATTTTCTTTGTAGAGAACTTTCTTTTTCATAGGGCTAATATACAGTCATTTGGAAGAAGAGAAGTAGGAAATGTCCTTCCCTAGGAAGTAGGTTTTTTCTATTATGTAAATATCTTTAAATAAGTTTGTTTATAAATTTTTAAAACAAATATATATTCATATAAAATATATAACTACTTAAAGGAAAGAAACTGAATATTTTTAGGAGAAAGGAAAAAATAAGATTCTTATCTTCCCTTAGAGCTTCTCTGGATAGTACTAATGTGATCCATATTATTGTTCAGTCATATCCAACTCTTTCTGATTCCATGAATCATTATGTGCAAGAAATTTTGTTGGACAAAGATATTAAAGTTATTTCACAGCTCCTTCTCCAGAATAACAGAGGTTAAGTGTCTTTCCCAGTGTCATATAGCTAGAGTCCAATGCTGGTTATGAACACAGGTCTTCCTGACTCCAGGTCCACCATTCTATCTAGTGAATTATGTGGCTATCTCTAATGTGACCTATGGAAAATAATTATGGGAAAGCCTATAAGATAAAACTTATGTTCATAACTCAAAGCAATACAGTTCTTCTTTGAGCTATACGTTAAAGTAACAGGTTTACTTTACATGGAGGAGTTAGACAATGTAATATGTAGTGTTCTGGGCCTAAAATCAGGTAAATTATTCTTCCAGAGTTCAAATCTGTCCTCAGAATCTTCCTTGCTATGAGACCATGAAAAAGTCATTTAACTACTTATCTCAGTTTTGACATATCTAAAATGAGTTGGAGAAAGAAATGGCAAATCACTCCAGTATCTTTTTCTAAGAAATTTCCATATAAGGACACAAATAGACATGACTGAAAAACTTCAATAACAACAAGGAGTTTGCTACTCAAAACTATCTTAGAGATCTTGTACTTCAGCAATTTATACTTTTCCTTCATTCTTTAAATACTCCTATAAAAGAAAAAGGAAAATTAAATGGAGTAGGAAAATATTAAAGAGAATGGAGAAGACATTCAAATGCAGTCTTAACCAAATTAAATGGAGATGGATAGATATATAAGTTTTAGCAAAGATTAAGTTGCAATTAACACTAAACTTAAATAGTTTTAGTTAAATATTCAAACCTTGTTGCATCTCATTATATCTCTGTTCCTTCTTTACCAACACTTTCACTATAACCGGTAACATCATTTCATAGTAATCCTTCAATTTCATCATTTTTTCTTTCCATTATTAATAGGTTTGCTTTTCTAGCTCATTGTCTGTGTGTTTTATACTATGCATATTTTATCATCTAATCATCCAAACAAAAAATATGAATAGTGTAAAACTTTTAGAACATTCTCTTCTCTGCTGTGATGTAATTATATATTCTCATAAAAATGTTCATAGGAGAGATAGAATACATCATGTTCCTCTGTTTCTGTTCCAATTTTTCCTCTTTCCTTCTATCAAAATCAGGACCATACTAGATTTTTGTTCAAAATTTATGAATACAGGCACATTACTTAATTTCCTTTGAAAGAAAAATATAAATTTCTTCTGCTTATACAAAGTAGGAAAAAAACAGATGCAATAAATATTAATTCAATTAATTTTATCATGTTAGAAAATTTTAATTGTAATTTTAATCATATTAGGGAATTATATATATATATATATATATATATATATATATATTCAGTGTAGTTGGATTTGGCTATTATGATTATCTGATATCATGAATCTTATCTCAGAATGTATAAAGTAGCATATGTGACCATAGCTAATTTGCAACATTACTAAATACAGACATGCACACACAGACATAGATGCACACTCACATATACATGCACACACATACAAACATGCACACAAAGACAAACACATTTCTATAAAAATATCACAAAGTACTAATAATAAAGGTAGGTCAGTGGGATCATCTTATATATGAAAGTAGAACATTTTACTTTGTAGCTGCTCATCACAACCTTCAAAGGGGAACTTTATATGTTATAAATAAGAATTTGAGTAAATATCTAACTTGAAGCTTCAAAATTCTGAGAAGGTAAAGTATGCATTAGTCACTAATATATAGTAAAGATCTCTTCCTTTTAGATATTCTACTACATAACTTTACAAATTTTAAATTGCTTTGACATATTTTCACCTGTTTTGAATGGATAAATCATTTTCAGTGAAATTTAGAAAAGTATTTCATCATTGTTTGAAAATTTTCTAATCAAAGTCAGGTAGACATTTGGGTCATTTATTCAGTCTTTTAATATTATACTTGAGTAATGACTTTCTAGAAAAATTTTGTTGAGAAGTGGGACAGCAGCAGGACATGTGCCATTCTGGGCAAAACAGAAGAAAATTGTTATCTGCAAATAATTTCCAAAATCCCAGATTTCTGGAGATGTTTGAGAAGTTCCTAAACCCCAGTTTTCTATATAAAGACAAGGATCAACTGGAAATCATATAGTACTAATTTTTTTTAGCAAGAGAAAGGTGATATTCATTAAAAGTCCAACAGCAGAATCACCTTACTTGTGAACTCAAGTAAAAAGTTCTGTGACATAACCTTCAATCAGAAAAGAGAAATTCCTAGGAAATATTATGTTTTTGGAAAGAAGATGCAAATATGACTTCTAAATCTGAAGGGGAAATGGGAGTCAAAGCAATACAAAAAATTCAAAAACCTAAATTTTGCCCTCAATTATTACTATGAATTATTAAAATCGTACATGTCCAGGAAGAAGGATGTTATCTATTAATGCCAAGTGTATTTTGTATTTGATAGAAGACCAGAAACACAGTAGTAATATAAATCTCAATGACTAAATAAATAGCTAGAAATAAAGCAGAACTTAACAAAATATATGATGACAATTTATTTTATATTTAAAAGGAATATAAAGTAGTACATAATGGGTTTGCTGTGTCATGGGCAAAAAAAAAGATCTTGCTGTATATTAAGGGAAATCAAAGATCTTAATATAATATAATAAAACAATGTCTATTTGATGGTTTGGGCTTAAATATGAGGTTGACTAGAGGAGGAAAATGATACATTCTTCTGTTCATTTATATGTGTATATTGCTATTACTTTGAGATAGAATAAATATTCCTGTTCACAAATTTTATTTTGGTGTTAATATAGAATAAGAATACTCTATAAAAAGAGTTACAAACACTTCTACAAATTTTGACATGAGTTCTATTCAAGTTATATTTTTAGATTTCTCAGGGACAAATCTAGATTAGGCAATATAAGACAAAGGGATGTTATTTTGAGCTTCTACTAATAATTATGTCTGTAAGTCTTCCTTGCTATTTTATTTGTTTATCTAACACCATATTGCCTGCATATAATGTGATTTTAACATATTCTCTCTCTCTCTCTCTCTCTCTCTCTCTCTCTCTCTCTCTCTCTCTCTCTCTCTCCCTGTCACTTACTAATTATAAATCTTTATAGTGGTGCTTCTATATAAAGCATAAAGAACAAGTTTACCCACTGAATTAATATAGGAATATAGATATAAGACAAAAAATGATCATTTTAATAAAGCAAAGGTGAATGAAATAAAATCAATGGTAATTCATGTGCTTAAGCATCTTTAATGGTTTTCAAATATAATTAGGAATATAACCCCTATTTAGATCTCATGTTCTGTGAATAAGTATAAAAGGAACCCAAAAAAGGAACTCAGTATCATTCCTCTACTGTATAAAAATATTCTAAAGACAAATTAAGCTTAATTTAGTGAGACTTATTACTAGGGTTTTGACCAAGAGATAATGAATTAAATAACAATAAGACTGACAGTCTCCTAGAAGGAAAAGGAACTCATTTTACCAATGAAGTAATGATACGAGAGCCGTAATGTTTCCCCCAAATATATTTTTTATTATTATTGTTATTAGCAAACATTTTATCTCTTAGAAGTATATTTTCAGATAAATGATATTGCCTTCTCTTCCAGTACATTACTGTTTTCCTGAATCTCTTTTGAATTACATTTTGCATATCTTACAGGTAACTCACTTATTATTACAACATACCACATCCATAATAATACTACTACCTTATTGTATTCTTTATGAATTTCCTAACAAATCTCATCTATGAAAGATAATATTACATCATTCCCTTTTTACTATGAAATTTACTCTCTATTTATACCCAGATCACAGTCTAATTTACATAGGAGATATATAAATGTCTTTTGTTATTAGTCTCTCAAAATTACTTGTTCTTCTCATTTTTCATAAACTCTAACTTTCTAAATTCAATGTCTGCTCCTTTCTCAAAATACCCTAGCCTCTCTCTCTCTCGAGATGGATTTCAGGCTCCTTTGATACTTGCTTTTGATTCCTAAAAATAAAAAAATAGTAACTACCCTGTGTTTTGTCTTTTTCACAACTCTTTTTTCAATGGAACATTGTTGTTGGTAGTCATGTTTTTGATTAACTGACTTCATGATTTATTTCAGATTTCCTTGGCAAATATTCTAAAGAGTTTTGTCAGATGACTCTCCAGTTCATTTTATAGATGAGGAAACAGAAGGAAAATGGGCTATATGACTTAACCAGGGTAAAACAGTCAGATTTTCTTGACTCCAAATACAGAACACTTTCTACTTTATCTTCTGCTTGCCTATTGCAGATTTTTAAAATGAATGTCTGTTACTCTCCCATACTCTACCCCTTAGTTTCTTCCTTGATTTCCTGAAGAACTCTGGCCACTAATAGATCCACTTTTCATAACTAGAGCTCAATATGTACTGATCTAAGTATTTTACCTTCTACATGCAAGATTTTCCATGCTCCAGTATAACAATCTTAAGCATAATTTAAAATTTTCTTGGTAATAAAGAACTATCATAATGATTATCACCCATAGCCTCCTTTCTATTGATATAAAAGTATTAATTTCTCAGGAAGTTTTTAATTCTGGCTTTATTTTCAAGAAAAAATAGTTAAGAGTCTTTTATCACTCTAAATTCTCTATTTGACAATCATTAATCCTTGGAAATAATGTTCATGAATTTTCCTGCTGTCAGAACTTCAATGACTTTCAAAAATATTTTAAAAAATATCTTGTATTTGTACAACTACCTCGTTGTCATATTGTAAATTCCTACCACCCCTCTGAAACAAGTATTCCTTGTATCAAATAGATATTTTATTCTTTCTACTTACCCCTTTAGGACATTAACTTATTATTCTTTGACTTCATTTATTTTATTTTTGCACCAATTTATGAAAGCTACTCTCATATTTTTCATTCTGTGTTTTCTGCATTTCTCATGTGTGTCATTTCTTATACCATAATTATAAAGGAAGATTCAAAAAGGACATCATCCTTGTATCAAATTGTTTTTTACAACAAAAAAGTTCCCGAAAATATTTTTGTGATTATGGAGGCTTATATTTTTGTAGATGAATTTTTGTATTCCAGTAATGCAATATTTAATAAGATTAATTTATTTTGGGTAGATTATAAATACCTTGTAATCTTTCATTGAAAGGATTTAAATATTTTAGTCACTATACTTAATAAATTCAATATTGTTTTATGAATGATTGTACCAATTCCTTACAGTGCATTAGGCTCCCAACTATGACTCTAGAGATCAAACCACGATGGAGGAAAAAGCCCAAGAAGTTACCTAAGCATTTCTCACTTCCTTTAAGGAAAAAAAAGAATTAGTTCAAGCCTCTAAATGAATTCTGTAGCAACAGAACATACAAAATTCAGAGGAAAAATAATTTTCCAGCATAATGCATCTTAGAAAGAGTTCAGGAAAAAAAAAACATTTCTCATGGGAGTAATTAGGAAGAACAGCACAACATATGAGTAAATAAGCAGGAGGTTCTTAGCCACAGAATAGATCAGCAACTAATTCACCATGGTCCTGCCTCAATAGAGGAATGACACATAATGCCATCTGTGAAGTCACCATCCCCAGTAGATAAGACAAATTATGAGCCACAGAACAATGGCAAAGGTGGAGCGAGCAAATAGGCCTTAACATGGTGGGCAAGTCATCCTAAGGAAATACACTGGTCAGCCTGACCCCCACAAGAAAAAAGTTTATGACTGTGATGTCCTGATGCAGAAACATAGATCACTGTAAAAGATTAGCCAAAACAAAAAGAAAAAAAAAGAAACCTCTGGCAATAATCTGATAAAGTTCAAAATACAAACTCAGAAACAGAACAATGCTAAAAAATCTACATGTGAAGCCTTAAAGGGGAATATGAAATGGTCTTGATCTCAAAAAATCCCCTTGAAAGAGATCAAAAAGAATTTTGAAAAAAGATGTAGAAGAAAATAAATAAATAAAGTAGAGTCATGCCCAGGAATTATAAATGAGAGAGTCAAAAGTTAGGAAAAGAAAGCATAATAATTGACTGAAGAAAATAACTATTTAAAAAATACACTTGCCCAAATGAAGAAAAATATCAACTGAAGGACTGATGTTCTTTAAAGGATCTTCTTTAAAGAAAGGATTGAACAAATAGAAATGGAGATATGAAAGCTAACTGAAGAAAATAATTCCATAAACATTAGAATGGGGCAAGTTGAAACTAATGCCTCTAAAAAGCATCTAGAATCAATCAAGGCAATAAAAAATAAGAAAAAAGAAAGAAAGAAAGAAAGAAAGAAAGAAAGAAAGAAAGAAAGAAAGAAAGAAAGGAAGGAAGAAAGGAAGAAAGAAAGAAGAAAGAGAGAGACGGAGGGAGGGAGGGAGGAAGGAAGGAAGGAAGGAAGGAAGGAAAGAAGGAACAAAGAAAGAATAAGAAAAGAAAAAGAAAGAAAAAGAAAAAAGAAAATGTAAAAGCCCTCATTCTACCCCATTCCATGCTATTCCAAATGACCAGGAAAATTGGTATAGGAGAGATTAGTTAAGAAGTATTAAATTATCTAAAAGTCATGATTAAGAAAGAAATGTAGGCAACACCTTTCAAGAAATTATAGAGAAAAACTGCCCTGATATTCTAGAAGCAGAGGGTCAAACAGTCCTTGAAAGAATCCACTGATGAGCTACTGAAAGATATTTCAAAATTAAAATTCCAAGCAGAATTCAGGTAAATTCCAGAATAAGTGAGCAAAGGAGATAAAACTGCAGGAAACCTAGTTAAGCAATTTAAATATCAAGTATTTGTTTGTTTCTCCCCTCAAGCACACGTTTTCCCACAATCCCTGCTCCCCTTTGGTTCCCCAGCCATGATATATAAACCCTTTTTAATTAAAGACAAAGATAAAATCACTTCCTGATCTCTTATTTCCAACCCTCTAAATTTATTTCCAAATTCTAAACAGGTTCCCCACCCTCTGACTCTTTGGTACAACAAACCTTTAAGTATCTAGTAAATTAAAGCCACTTCTGATTTAATTAATTATAGACTCTCAGTACTCTAGTACTGGGACACTGAAGATCTCCCTTAAAGTCTTCTCAATTGAGTCTAAGATATGGGAGATAACAAAACAGGACTGTCCAGCATAGGATGCCATCATCAGAGAAAGTGCTGTGCTCTATGAGCAAGACAGAATTAAAGTAGGTCAAAGGATACATGAGATGCTTAAGTTCAGAGTAAACACCTCAACTTTTCACCTAGACTATTTTATACATGACCTGTGGTTAAGCATTCTGAGTTTGTCTGATCAGCAACAGTAGGATGCCCTGAAATTTGTCTCAAACATTTCAACTTCAATAGAAAGGCAAGAAACAACCATACCCATGTTCTATATGTATAATCTACAACTACATTCAACCCTTTAAATGTCCTAAGAGAAATGCAGTTCTCAAACGTTTCAAGTGATATTTTCCCCTTGTAGAGGTGTATATAATTTAATGTTCTCATTAATTTTCTCTTTCCATTTATCTTTTAATGCCTTTCTTGAGTCTTGTATTTTAAGAGTGAATTCTGTATTCAGTTCTGGTCTTTTTATCAGGAAATTATGGAAGTCTTCTATTTTATTGAATATCTCTGTCTTTTCCCCTAAACCGAATACACTGATTTTTACAGGGTAATTCTTGATTGTAATCCTAGGTCCTTTACCCTCCAAAATACCATTTTCCAGGTCCTCCAATTCTTCACTGATGAAGGTAATAACTGCTGTATATGTCTGATTGTGCTTCTTTTTTATATGAAATGTTTCTTTAAGGCAGCTTGCCTTTCTTCTTTATTTGAGAATTATGGAATTTGGCTATGATAGACCTTGGAGTTTTTATCTGTGACCTTTTTTCTGGAGTACTTCTATGTATTCCTTCAGTGGTTAATTTGCCTTCATAATCTAGCAGATTTGGACAGTTTTCCCTAATAATTTCCTGAAATATATTTTCCAGGCTGTTTTTTTTTTTTTTTTTTTGATTCAGGCTTTGTTGTAGACCAATAAGTAGTAATTATCTCTTCTGGGTCTATTTTTCAGGTCATTTGTAATTCCACAAAGGTACTTTGCATTATCTTCAATTCTTTTACAGCCTTTTAAATTGGTTTGATAAAATCTTGGTGTCACAAAGATTCAATGGTTTCTATATGCCCAATTATAATTTTAGGGGTTTTTTTCTTAGTCTGCCTTTGCATTTCCTTTTTCAGTTGGTTAATTTTATTTTTTGCTGAGTTGAATTCCCTTTTCCAATGGTTCATTTAAGTTTTAGAAGTGTTTCATTCTTTTTCCATTTGTTTGATTTGAGTTCTAAATGATTTGCATTCTTTTTCCAGATGGTCAATTTTATTTATTGAAGTTACATTTTAATTACAGTTAGTTATTTTTATTTTAAAGGAGTTTATTTCTTTAGCCAATTTTTTCATAATTGTCCTTCATGGTTCTCATTTCATTTTATTATTTTTCTTCTTCCTCTCTTCTTTGATTTTTAATTTTTTTAAACTCTTCTAGGAATTTTTGAATTTGAGTCCAATTAATAAACTCATTTGAGATTTTCCATGAAGGAAATTTTTCACTGGGTTCTTCTTCTGAAGTGGCATTTTTTAATCATCTCTATCTGTATAGTAGATTTCTATGTTTAGTGCTCCTTTAGGTTTTTTTTTCTTCGTTTGTTTTTTTCCTGCATTTTGATTGTTTGGGGTATAGGGAGCATTGTCCCTAATTTTGGGGAGTGATATTGGGGTCACATCTCTGTCTTATCAAAGGTCAAGATGTTGCCTGTGCAGAGGTTTGTTTCCTTCAGTATGTCCAGGATCTTGCTATGCAGCAGTTTGTTCCCAACCCAGTCCTGTCTTAGCTCCTTTGTTCCCAAGGCTAAGACTTTGGGAACCTCCCTGCTCACTATCTAACTGCCAGTACCTATGCTGTTTTCTAGCTACTAGGACCAGCTACATTCTGGCTCAAAACTTCTGACTGGCTTTCTTGCTCTCCCACTTAGCTGGCATTTATTTCCCCTCCCCCCCCAAGGGACATTCACTGAAAATCCTCCATTGTATCTACAAGTGAAAACTTGTTTTGATCTTGTTTTTTGAGGGGGGGGGTAAGATGTAGGTGTAATGTTTGTATAGAGTCTTCTTTTAATATTGTGTAGGAAAAAACTTTAGCCGCATGATACTTTCAAGCCATGATCTTGGCTCTGCTCTGATAGTCACCTGTTAATTTTTTTTAAATAAAGAAGACCAAACTATTAGTATCAAAACTGAAAAGTTGAATTCACCATTAATGGAAAAAAAATAAAGTCATAATTTGAAATGTGTTTTGCCCAACAGAATGACAATAAATTTGTTGATTAAGTGTTGTCTAAATATTTAAGAAAACATAAATTGCTCTGATCAAGACATAAGGAAATAAAAAAAAAGAATTTTATTTTAGAAAAAGAAATTGAATGGGCCAGCAATAAAATTTCTTTTTTGTAATTGATATTTTATTTTTCCAGCTACATATTAGGAAAGTTTGTCAATGTTCATCTATATACACATGCATATTTTTAAGTTACATAATTTCTTTCCACCCTACCTACCTTTCTTTCCTCCTCCCCTCATCAGCAAACATGGTACATAAACATTTGTATTAAACATTTTACATATTAGTCTTTTTCAATATGCGAAAGTAGGATTAAGGGAAAGAAATTCAAAAGAGAATGCTTTTTTTTAAAGGGAATGTAGTGTTCATCAGATTTTGAAGGGCTTTCTTTTGTTTGCTTTTGTTTTTGTTTTTCTTCCTCTGGATAGGGATTATATTACCTATAGCTGGTTTAATAGCCTTGCCCCAGCTCTCTGAACTGTATATATCAAGGTTGATCAACTCACAAAGTGTTTTTTTAATTTATTTGCTTTCATCCATATGCACATCAATTTTGCTTAATTAATTAATTAATTAATTTTCTTCCACATGTACATGCATATTTCCAAGTTACAAAATATCCCTCCACCCTCCCTTCCTAACCCCTTCCCTCACCAGGGAATAGTAAGGTTAGCACTTTACATACATATTTTGATAAACATGCTTACAACTTAGTAATTTTTGGCACGAGGAATTAAGTTCAAGGAAAAGAGATACATAAGAGGTATTTATTCATCAGATTAAGAAGGGTTGTATTGTTTTCTTTTTATTTTGATTTGTTCTGTTTTGTTTTTTTTCCCTCTGGAAGGGGATAATACAATGTATGGCCAGTCAAATTCAGTTGTCTTTGCTCTTTGGACTATCAAGAGGAGCTGCTTCCACCAAGGTTCTTTATCTCATCATGTTGTTGATGTGTACATTGTTCCTTTGGTTCTATTCCCTTCACTCAGCATCAGATCACATGTCATTCCATCCTTTTCTGGAGTCCGACCATTAATGGTTTCTTATAGAACAATAGTATCCCATAGTATTCATGTACCACAACTTGTTTAGCCATTCCCCAATTGATGGGCATCCCCTCAATTTTAAACTCACAGTGTTGTTAATGTATAAGATGTTCCCTTGCTTCTGCTAGCTTCTTTCAACATGAGATCCTGTAATTCTTTCCATGCTTCTCTAAACTCTGATCATTTATGACTTCCTAGAGAATATAGCATTCCATAATATTCATATACTATAACTTGTTCAACCATTTCCCAACTGATGGGCATCCCATCAATTTCTAATTCTTTGTCACTAAAATAAGAGCTGCTATGAATATTTTGAAACATGTGGGACAATTTTTTTCCATTTTACATGATTTCTTCTGGATATAGGTATGGTATTGGAATTATTGGATCAAAGAGGATTATCAGTTTTATTGTTCTTTGGTCTTAGTTATATATTATTCTCCAGAATGGTTAGATCTGTTCATAACTTCACCAGCAATTCATTAATGTCCCAGTCCTCCCACAACCTCTACAACATTGCTCATTTTCACTTTCTGTCATCTTAGTCAATCTGATAGGTATGAAATAAACCTCATAAATGCTTTAATTTGCATTTATCTATTCAATGATTCAGAGTATTTTTTCCTATGATTATGTACAGCTTTGATTTCATTATTTGAAAACTGTCTGTTCATATCCTTTGACCATTTATCAATTGGGGAATGATGTGTAACCTTATAAATTTGTTTCAATTCTCTATATATTTTATTAGTGACACCTTTATCAGAACCCCTAGCTGTGAAAATTGTTTCCTAACTTTCTGTTTTCTTTCTAGTTTGGTAGCATTGATTTTACTAGTGCAAAACATTTTTAATTAAATGAAGACAAAATCATCCATCTTGCAATTTATAATGTATACTATTTCTTGCTTGGTCATAACTTTCTCCCCTTTCCATAGATCTGAAAGGAAGAATATTTCTTGGTCTGTTAATTCAGCTAGCTATGGTGTCACACTTTTGTCTAAATCCTATAGCCATTTTTGGCTTATTTTAGTATAAGGTATGAGATATGAGTCTATGCCTAGTTTTTACCATACTATTTTATAGTTTTTCCAACAATTTTTGTCAAATAATGAGTGCTTATCCCAGTACCTAATGTCTATGGGTTTGTCAAACAATAGATTATTGGAGTCATTTGCTACATTTTCTATTGCACCTACATGAATCCACTAAACCTTTATTCTATTTCTTAAATAGTACCAGTGAGTTTTGATGACTGCCGCTTTATAGTATAGTTTTAGATCTGGTAGAGCTAAGCCACCTTCCTTTACATTTTCTTTTCATCAATTACCTTGATATTCTTGACCATTTTTTGTTTCAGGTGAATTTTGTTACTATTATTCCTAGCTCAATAAAATAATTATATGGTAGTTTGATTGGTAAGAGAACAAATAAATGAAATTTAATAGAATAAAAATCTCCAGTGCAGGATGAATATAGAAGTGAATTATTCCATTTAACATTAAAATTAAAGAACAATAAATATTAATTTTCTTTCAATTAAGAAATATATATGTATATATATATATATATATATATATATATATATATAAAGCTTATTTGTAGAATGTATTAAAGCATAATAAAGTACATTTGGAGTCAGAGAATCTAGAACTGAAACCCAGCTCTACGATTAACCTTAAGCTATTAGGTCAATTATTCAGGATAGATAATTGAGTTAATGAGGGAGTAAGAATACTTGATAATTAAATATGAATAAGTTGTTAACTTTTTTCCAAGTTCTACATCTTGTGACCATTTAAATGAAAGTTTCAAAGTAACAATGGAGTCTTTAAAATACAGAAATCATAACTTATACAGTTATTTTTTTGTAAATGAGTAATTTAGTTTTGGATGCATGCTAATTAATTTAGTCAACAAAAATCTGAAGAAAAATTCTTTAAAAGGAGAAGAAAACCTCTGTTCAAAGACTGTTTGGTAACTTCCACTCAATTAAATCATTTCAGTGGATGGCAGTTACATGGTGAAAAAAGGGAAGAAAAAATTCCTCAATTGTTTTATCTCACTAATTGCTTCTGAACCAATTTTGAGAATACCATTTTAAAGAGAAATTCTATGAATATTTGACTAATTTTTCAAAGCTTTAACTCCACAGCCACTTATCTCCCACTGAGAATAATTATAGATACTATTAGATTGCATTTAAAAATGTACTACAAAGAAACCAGAATTTGGGAATAAGTTTATTTATTTATTTGTTATCTGGGTTATAACTGAATTAAAAATATGTAATCTGACTCCATTATAGGATAAAATATCAAGCATAATAAGAAATATTTGAATAATATATTTCCCTGCATTTGAAAATTATTTTCCCCACATATGAATTTCAAGTATAAAATAAAACTTTTACCATAACAATATTTATTTCAATTTTTGAACAAACTCTAAAGGTAATATTTTAATAATAAAAATCATTTTGAATTTAATAATGATATTAAAAGGGTCCTACATCTCTATTTATTTCATATTCTAGATCACTTGTCTGTTTACCTTGCTTTACCTTCTCATGGTTCTGTCAAGTTATAACTATTAGAAGGCAAAATGATTGTCTCTTAACATATCCTTGAAACATTATAATGATGTTTATTGGACACACACACACACACACACACACACAAGCATACAGGAACAAACATAAACACTCACATTTACATATTTCTCTATCCTTCTAAGCAAACATTTATAGTTATACATTTGTGTATGGAGATGTGCTTAAATGTATTTTGTATGGACATACGGGTAAATATTTAAGCACATGGCATGCAAATGATTAATATCACACTCTGAATTTCTATTTGAAATATATACATGTATCTATATCTAGGTGAATAAAAACAGAATAGCGCCTATTCAGACATAATCAGCAAAGACAAAGTAAAATTTTAAAAACCTAAATGAGTACTTTGATTTGCAATCTTAGGGAAAGTATACTGTCTGCACCTTGAAAAATGGCAGGGTCTATTATGATTGTTGTGATTCTTGGGTGGCATAGATTCTTATCATGATGAAAGCTTTCATACTATTCTGTGAGGGAGGGAGGCAGAGATAGAGAGACAAAGGGAGGGAAAAGCAGGGGGAGAGGACCTAAAGAGGAAGAAGGGGGAAGGAGGAATGGAAGAAGGCAGAAGAGAATGAAAAAATTAATGAAGAAGGTATTGAGGGATTTGGGGAGAGAAGAGAATAAACTATCAAGAGAAGGAGAAAAGAATTTTTACAGACATATTTGCTATAGATTCAAAGAATACATTTAATTTTCTGTGCACATCATTCTTGATTGACTGCAAGCTTAATTTTCTTCAAATTTACCAGTGTCTCTTTGCTGAGTCACATGAGTTAAGGTATTTTTCAAACTATTTCTTTACACTTACTTTATTTCCTGATTTTTATTATGTAAAAATATCTAAGACCAACCATATGTAATGAATTCTTATAAATTAATTCCACAAGAAGAAAAATAAAATGGAAGATACCAGAAATTATCTGGAAATATAAAGAATTTAAACATAGGATGCAAACCCTATTCAAAAAATGTTTTTTTCTCTAACTTGGAATTCAAGAGCTGCAAAGGAAGAATAAGTAAAGGTGATGTTATGGAAAAGGAAATATAGATAATTTCTTACATTTGAGGGAATTATCTAACTCTCAAGAGGTGTGGTGGTGAATAAAGTAGATAACAGATCAAGGGAAGTAAGACTTTCCTTTGGACTGCCCAGAAGGAGGAAAGAAAGTATGATCTAGAAGATTAGTCGTTTCTGAATAAAGATTGTCTGAAATCTCAGTGTAGAGTGGGAAAATTCTCATTTTACAAGTTATAATTTTGTCTGATAGTAACGCCTAACTATATGTGTTTATGTGTGTATATGCATATATGTTTATGTATCTATGTATGTTTATGTAAATGTGTATATATACACACATACATGTATATAATAGATAACAAATTTCTAGAAATCCACAAATGCATTTAAAACCGTTCAATTTATTATTTTTTTATCCATTACATATTGGAATTATTCTGTTAAAATGTTGGAGAGAATGTGGGAAAACTGGGGCATTAATGTGCTGGTGGTAGAACTGAGAACCAATTCAAAAATTCTGGAGAACTATTTGAACCTATGCCCAAAGGGCTATACAACTGTGCACATCTTTGATCCGGAAATATAACTGCTAGGTTTGTATTCCAAAGAGATAATAAAAATAGGGGAAAACTGTATAAAGTATTTAAAGAAGTTCTTTTTGTGGGCTAAGAATTAGAAATTGAGAGGATGCCCAGTGATTGGGGAATGACTGAAAACGTTGTGTTATATGACTGTGATGGAATACTATTTTGATACAAGAAATTACAAGCAGGATTGCTTCAGAAAAATGTTTTCTTTTTGGAAAAAAAATTACATGAACTTATGCAAAGAGAAATGAGCAAAGCAAAGGGAACATTGTACACTAGCAGCAATATTACGTGGTGAGGATCTATGAATTACTTACCTATTCTCACTAATATAATGTTCCAAAACAAACCTAAATGATTCATGCAGAAATATGCTATCTATCTCCAGAGGGGGAAAAAAACTGATATTGTCTGAATAGACTTGGTATTTTTCATTTTCTTTCTTAGGTTTTTTTTTTTTATCTGATTCTTCTTGTACAAAGTGACTAACATAGAAATATGTTTCATGAATGCTCATGTTTAAGATTTGTAGTATTGCTGTCAGGAAGGGGGAGAAGAAAAAGTATAATTTGTCACTTAAAACTTTAAAAATATTTTTAAAATGTGTAACATGTAATTAAAGAAAATGATACAAAATGTTTATTATGGTTTAATGGTTATTAAATGAAATGAAATGGTTATTATTATTAAATAAATAATAAAAATGAAATTTAAATAAAACATGAAAATGCCATAGTACCTACCAAATAATAACAAATGCATGATATATGTGCAGTTGTATGCATACATACACACATGTGTGTACACAATTATACAAATGTATGTATACACATCATGTTGGTAATGTCTTGACAAGTATGTGAACTGAGACTTAACTGTGCAAAGTAACCAGCCTTACTGTCTCTTCTAAAGTCATCAGCATACAGTAGTAAGACCAAAGTCAAGATGACTGATAATTGCCCAGGATGAAATAGGTGACTATGATTTTTCTTAAATTAATATTTATGCTTTGTCTCAGTTTTCCTCATCTCATCTGAGACAATGCCCATCTAATGACTAAGCGTTAGGTAAGAATTGGTATAATAGATGATTTTATCAGCCTTGGAGGGTAGTATAACCCTAAAAATTTATGAACAGAGATGAATGCAATTGCTTTTTACATTCATTCTGTCATCAAAACCCAAACAATGTTCTTGATTTTCTCTTTTAATTTATTTAAGCCAATGGAGTTAAGCGACTTGCCCAAGATCATACATCTACATAATTATTAATTACCTGACACCAGATTTAAACTCAGGTCTTCCTGACTCTAGGGCCAGTGCTCTATCCACTAGGCCACGTAGCTCCCCCCAAAATGCAAACAATAAACAACAGAGATTGGAGATAAATATTATTATTTTCTAGTCAATGAAAGCCATAATGATTTAAATTTAAAGGAATAACCAAATATCACTATCCAAAAAACACTGTATTCTTTTTATTGCCTGTTTTATTTTTAGAAATATATTTCAAGAAATTCTTAAATGAAAATTACACAGAAGCATTAAATTGTCTCAACTCTTTGAAAAATAATATCCATTTAAAAATCAATATGTGCAGCATAACATTTTATTTATCATTCTATTATTCTCTAATTAAATACTTGAGTAAAATTAAGTTTTAGTACAATATAGGAAAAGTAGCAGAGACATAAGAATGGATATAAAAGGTAGGAAGAGATCAGGGAAAACTATAGAAACTGAAATTGCAGATATAAAGAATGTTTTAGATTTCTTTCATTTTTAATCACTTTGGGGTATTGGATTCATTGTTCAATGAAAAGGGAATTTTATCTATCCTGACAGGATTCCAAAATGTGGCTTTGAAAAGCATCATGGTAGTCATTATAGTACTAAGTATTGAGGCAGAGAGAACTGGTTTTAACTAATTTCTTTGAATTATACAAGTTGTATGGTCTTTGAGCAAATTACTTAAAATTTCATGCATTAGGCAATTTTACAACACTCGTATATATGAGTTGTAGATCTGCTTTAGTTGAAAGAGATTCCCTTTCATTAATTTGTTACATGTATTAAAGTAGTAGGTAAAAAAGTTTAGTTATCAATTCAATTTTAGCTTTACTTTACTTAACAACATTGATCCACATGGAGCACTCTCTAACAATCTCTTCTCCATCTTTATATTCATGAACATATGCACACATATACAAACAAACAGAAATTCTTTATAACTATTCCTTTTAGTTTGAGGTTGATAATGAAGGACACAGAAAAAGTAACAACAATGTATTTTATTTAATATTGGTAGAGAAAGAATTGTAAGAAGAAAAGGAAACTGATCATGGGATCTAAAGATGTGGAATGGAATTCTGGTTCTACCATTTATTAACTATATCATATATTGCAAATCAATTCATCTCTTAGACTGAAACTTTTCCTTTTAAAAAGACATTAAGAATCCTAAAATGTTTCATTTAAGTGGAGTTTGTCAGAGTGGATAATATTCTGTATTTGAAGTAAAGGAGACATGAATTTAAATTCTATTTCTGCAACTTATTCTCCAGGGGATGCTGCACAAGTCTCTCTGTCTATAAGACAACTTTTAATCCTCAATAAATGAAGAGGTTGAGCAACATTTCATCTGAGGTCTCTCCAACCACCAAAACTCTAATCCCATGATCCTATTATTTAAAAAGTTAAAATAATTTATCACAACATGCTTTGCAAAAGTTACAAAAGTACAAATTAACATAAATAAATATTTTATCCTATTAATATATCCTTTTTCTTGGTAAAAATAGTAATAGGGAAAAGAATTAGGGAAGAAAAATATGAAATATTAATTTTGGCATAGCAGGAGGCACACATGGGATAGATTAAGAAATTGTGGAAGATTAATCATATTGAAAAAGGAAGAATTTCCAGTCAAGATGGCAGAGAGAAACCAGGAAATTTTTAATTTCTAACAGGTTCACCTTAAAAATAACATTAATTGAGTCTCTAAAAATATTGTTGGAACAACAGAACCCACAAAAGAACAGACTGGAACATCTTGCAGCAAGGTTTGCACAGAAGAAGGGAGAAACATGAGTATAACCAAACTAGGGAACAGAAAACCAGTGCACAGTTGATACGGCAGGTGGGTATTAATCAAGGGTTCTAGACTGTGTGAGAGATCTCCTGTTGTGGAGTTCAGGCTCAGGAGTGCAGCAGGTGGACTGAGAGAACTCCAAAAAGGTGTTCTGGACCCCCAACCAGTCTGCACCATTTGATTGGATGGTCCAGGCCAGACTTTGAGTCTGTGGTATTCCTAGTCTAGAGAGTCAAATCCAGTGAACAAATTACTAGTTTTTTGATTCAGATGTCCCAGTTCAGTACAGAGACAAACCCTTGGAGTTGTTAACTCCCAAAATCCCAGGATAGAGAACAAATCTCAATAGTTCTTAACACTTAAGTTTTGTAAGCAGTCCATCCCCTAGCACCAGAACCAGAAACAAAATGCAAAACAAGTAAGGAAGCTCATAGAAAAGAAGGATATGTTGAAAGTTAACTTGGAGATGAGAATGAACAAAACGCCATATTATAAAAGGGTGGCAGAAGGTGTACAACATCTGAAACTGTGGGGGACAAGATGAATTAGTCTCCATTCCAAAAATACTTCTTGGAAGAGCACAAAAAGGATTTCAAAAATCAAGTGGAAAATATTGCAAAAAGAAATGCTTGAAAAAAACCATCATCTTGCAAAAGGAAACACATAAATTAACAGAAGAAAACAAATCCTATAAAAATGCAATTTGGCAAAGGAAAAATAACGTGGACCAAATTGGAAAAGAAGACTCAAAAATTGAGTAGAATAATTCATTGATGAATAGATTGGTACTAGTGGAGGCTAATGACTACCTGAGATATCAAGAATTAGTTAAAATGTTTTTAAAATTGAAAAAATAGAAGAAAATATGAAATTATCCCTGGACAAACAGCTGTCTTGTAAAACAGATGCAGAAGAGATAATTTAAGAATCATTGGTCTACTTGAAAGCCAATATCAAAAAATAAGCCTGAACTACATCATTCAAGAAATCATCAAGGAAAACTACCCTTATAGCCTAGAACCAGAGAGAGAAAAATGTCATTGATGGAATTCACCATTTCCCTCCTGAAAGAGATCTCAAAATGAAAATGCCAACAAATATTGAAACTAAATTCCAGAATTATCAATTCAAGGTGAAAATCCTGCAAGCGACCAGGAAAAAAAGAATACAAATGCCAAAGAGCCACAGTCATAATTTTGTAGGATGTGGCAGCACCCAATATTAAAAGATCAGTGGACCTGGAAATATTATAATCTAGATGGCAAAGGAGCTTGACATACAACCAAGAATCAACTACCTAGCTAAACTGAGCATACGTTTTTTTCAGGGAGAATAGGTATATTTAATGAAATAGGTGATTTTCAAACTTACCTGATGAAAAGAAAAGTGCTAAATATAAAATTTGATTTGCAAACAGAAGACTGAAGAGATGTAAAAAAAGGTAAGCAGGTGAAAAGAAAAACACTGCTTTTCAAGAATATTAAACATCTTATCTCAATATGGGAGGAAGATTCTCATAACTCTTTAGAATTGTAACAATATATTGTGATTCTAAATGTTACCATGGACAATGAAGTACTAAACATGAATTGCTATAGCAACAAAAATTTTAATGGGGAAGTTGAGTGAGTTTCAGGAAGATATAGACAGCAAAACTCTATTGGTGGAAAACCTCATCTTTCCTTTTCAGAATTAGAGCAAAAAATTAGCAAGAAGGAAGTTAAAGGGGTTAATAGAATATTAGAAAAGTTAGAGTAAATATTTGAATGGGCATAGAAAGGAACATATCTTTTTCCCTATGATACATAGTGCCTAAAAAAATTTGAACATGTGTTAGAGCATTAAAAAGCTCATAATAAAATGCAAAAAAGGGCAGAAATAATAAGCACATCATTTTCAGATCAAGATATAATATAAATTATGTACAACAAAGGACCATGTAAAGAGACAAAAATTTAATAGAAAACTAAATAATCAATAAATAAAGGCTAGTGATAATTAGTTATTTCATTTGTCCAGTTTTAAGCTAAAGCACAGGTAATTCTCAGGGTAGAAGTCTACCCATTTCTTTTGTTATGCTGAGGCATGAGGAGGACCCAGTCTTTGTACTTTCCTGCTTCACTGCACTGGAACTCAGGATCTACCACTGTTTCGCTAATGTAAGTATCCCTGCTGTCTTTTGGAGGCACTTCCTGTCATATTTCCCCTTTTACCCAAGTGAGACAAACCCTTCCTGTCAGTCTTCCTAGTTTCTTGGTCTGAAATATTGTTTCACTTTATCTTTTTGTTGGGTCTGCTATTCTAGGCTATTTGGAGAGTGAAAATGGGAGAAATAAAGGAATCTTTTATTTCCTTCACCATCTTGAACCTGGAACTTTCTATCTAGCTATCTATAATACACACACACATACACACACACACACACACACACACACACACACACACATGCATGTATGAAAAAAATTTGCAGGAGGTAACTCATTGATTGAAAATTATACGTATTATGGTGAGTTAAGCACATAATGGATTTAAATAGCATTGTATGTTTAAAAATTCTTATTATCATAACTGAAAGGGTAGACTAAGTGGCAGTTTGGGTCACTTGGGAGCACTAAAATTTAATGGGTTGTTAGAGCTATTTGTTTTTAACCACAAGGAAAACCATCATATTTTAGCTGAGTCTTCTCTCTGAGGAAAATAAGTCTTCCCTCCTTCTCTCCCCCATACCTCTCACTACTCTATAAATGTAGTGAATGTTAGAAAGGATTCAGACAGAGCAAAAACACCAAGTGAATTTGTATTGGAGAGAAACCCTTGAATGAATTAAATGTTGAAAAGTGTTCAGTTGGGGGTCCCGCCTCAGTCTTCTCTGACAATGGCCCAGCCAATACTGCTTCTCTCTCTCTCTCTTTCTCTCTCTCTCCTCCCTCTCACTCTCTCCTCAGGCCCTCCTAAGTCTTGTAAACTCTTTAATAAATCTTTGCTTTATTTAAAAAAAAAAAATGTTCAGTTGGAGGTAGCTAGGTGACATACCCATTCTGGAGCCAGGAGGACCTGAGTTCAAATTTGAACTCAGACATTTAATAATTACTTAGTTGTGTGTCCTTGGGCAAATTAACCTTAACCCCATTGCCATGCAAAAACAAAAACATACAAAAAAGGGTTCAATTGGAACTCACACTTTATTCATTTATACTTCAATTGGAGTTCACAATGTATTCATTTATACTTCTGTATAATTCATATATTTTTAAACAGAATTGCTACTCAATCTGTATTCAGAATTTCAGTTTTATTACAAATTTTATTACATTTATAAACATACCTCTAGCATGTAGTTCCTTTTTTAATATATTTTATTTTCCAATTATATACATTAGTAGTTTCTACCAATCATTTTGTATTTAACAATTTCCCCCCTCTCCTTTCCCTCCTCCCCTTCTCCCAACAGAAGTCAATCTGATTTCCTTTGCATTTATTTCCAAGATTTGCATATATCAAAATTGAATGTTATCTAAGAAGCATGACTATAAGTTGAATATTCCAACATAAGATAACAATATCCTTTAAGATATAAATATCAGGGTGTCTGAAATTGTTTGATGATAAAATAATTTGGGAAAATTTCCATCATCTATTCCTCGACCTCTAGTACTTCAATTTTCACTTATTTATCAGTTTTCGAGTATAAATTCAGCTAATTCCAGGAAAAAACAAAATGAAGTCACCTGAATGGAAAATAGGACCAATTATATTTGATTGTCTTAGAAAGAATCACTTAATTGGTGTTATTTTATTCAAATTAATGTAAAATTCAAATAAATAAATGTGACAATACATTGCTGAGTATCATATTCTGAATTACAGATATTCTTTGTGTAAATAACACTTGCTAACTATTGGATGATAAGAATTTTGGAACTCATACTGCTAAATATTTAAGAGATATTTGCTCAAATATTACTGTAAGATAATGTTGAAAAGACCTTATATTGACATTAATGATCAAAAGACAAAATTAAATACAAAAGACTGCCATGAATTATATGATACAGAATTGCCTGGTTTTTGTGTGTATGTGTGTGTGAGTAAGAGGGAGTGATTTTAGGTAGGAAATGATTCTGTAGATTACAAAAATAATATAGCTTAGCCTATTTTCATGTATACATATAGATGCCTGCAGACATATACATATATACCCATGTGCATAAATTTATAAATACAGCTATGCTCAACTCTACTTCCATGCATTATGTGTATATATATATATATATATATATATATATATATATATATGTGTGTGTGTGTGTGTGTGTATAAAAGTTCATGTGTATGCATATGAAATTTTTGAATGTGTTTATGTGTGTGCATATATGTATATATATATATATATATATATATATATATCTGTGTATATGTGTATATAAGTATTTGTATGTGTATATAAGTAGATGTCTGTATATGGTGTATGTGTCCACCATAGTAAAATATCTTTATTGAGCTTATTCATACTGACATTTGTCATCAATGGAATTTGAAAAATCAGATCAAGCATTATATTCTTCAATATAAACAAAAGGAAAGCAAAAGAGAAGGTGAATCCAGGAAATTCTGATTTGTAGTAAAACAAGCAGCTAGATAGAAACAGAATTGCTACTCAATTATTTCCTACACAAATTGTGCAACTAACAGTTTGCTTTCATTTAAATAAAACATAGAGGCATATATAGCTATGTAAGAAGATAGATATATTTCAAATAGTATACAGGAAGTAAAGATAGTCCAAAACTTATTATTGAATAACTTCAGCAGTATAATTTCAATTATTCTTGGCACAAAGGATGGAGCACTGGCCTTAGAATCAGGAGGACAGGAGTTTAAATCCAGTGTCAGACATTAGATACTTAGTAACTGTACAAGTCACTTAACCCTCATTTCTTCAAATCCAGGATCATCTTCAGTCATCCTGATTGACATTTGGCCACTGGACTCAGATGGCTCTGGAGAAGAAAGTGAAGCTGATGACTTAGCATACCTCTCTCTCACTCAAATGCAATTCATGTACTAGTAACGATGGCACCTCCCCTGATGTCTTTTTTGAGAATGCATGACAAACATCATCATCATTCTTGGTCACTGAAGTGTGAAAGCCAATGAAAGATGCATATAATCTAAGAATTCTAAGGCAATTTCAGCCAAATGCCACATTTTGATGAATTTTATACAATAACTAATTCTAAAAAAATTACCTATTTGAATTTTATATCTTCTCCCTTATACTCATTCCTCCTATGATGAAGAATGGCAAGAAAGGGAGAAACAACACAAAAATTGTTAGATGACAAGGAAGTTTCAATAAAATATTATTTTCAGGAAGTTCATATTTAATGAAAAGCAACAGAATATTACTTTAAAATAGAAAGAAAATAATGTTTTAATTCTTATAGATCAGGGGAAGCTAGGTGTCACAGTGAGTAGAGCAGTGGCCCTGCAATCAGGAGGAACTGAGTTCAAATCTGAGCTCAGACACTTAATAATTACCTTGCTGTGTGGTCTTGGGCAAGTCACTTAAATCCCATTGCCTTGCAATAAAAAAGAAAAAAAAAGAAGTGAATGTTTTTATTGATTTTTGCCAAAGCATTTGTCTATGACTGACTGGGTAATGTAAATCCAAAAAAGAAGGATTTGATTCCTGATGATCTCATTACCTTTCAAAATTCTGTCTTTTTTGTTTTTTTTTTAATGGTTTGTTTAAAAATTTTCACATTACTCCACTAAACTTGTGAAAGTAGACATAAACCCTTCCCCCCAAAAAAATATAGAGAAACCTCTTCAGTCTGTGTTCAGATACCTTCAGATTTGTGTCTGAGATAGGTTGCATTCTTTATCTTATGTCCATCATAGATGTTGCTTCAACATTTTTTCTCACAATTGTTATGGTTAACCGTATTTCTGTCCATTATCTTCCTCCACACTTTCAATTATTTTATTCTCTTTCTCTTTTAACCCTCTTTCCCCTCAGAAGTATATTGAACTTGACTACCCTCTCCCATGATCTTCCCTCTCCTATCATCTTCAAGATCTTCTCCTCTCTGTGCCCCCCTTCTTCAATCCCTTTCCTCTACTTTTTCCTCTAGGGTAAGATACCTTTCTATACCCTTTTGAGTATGTATGTTATTTCCTTTCTTAGCCATTTCTTCTGAGAATGAAGGCTCACTCTTTCCTCCTCACCTTACCCCAGTCCACTCCATTGCAAAAGCTTTTTCTTGACTCTTACATGAAATATCTTAGCCCATTCTGCATCTTCTTTCCATTTCTACAAGTACGTTCCTTTTTCACCCATTGACTCCATTTTTATACTATATTATACCATTAGGGCACCTAGGTGGTACAGTGGATAGAGCTCTAGCCTTGGATTCAGGAGGACAAGAGTTTGAATCCAGCCTCACATTTGTCACTTACTAGATGTGTGACCTTGGACAAGTCACTTAGCCCTGATTACCCTACAGCCAAGGCTGTCTCCAGTCATCCTGTTTAACATCTGGCCACTGTACCCAGATGGCTCTGGAAGATAAAGTGAGGTTGGTGACTTAGCACAGCAGCCCCTCACTCAAATCCAATTCATGTGTCATGGTATCACCTCCCTGATGTTGTGGTCTTCTTTGAAATAAAGGATAAACTTTATATTATACCATTATATTCAGCTCCCTCCTGTGCCTTGTCTCAATATGTTCCTTCTAAATACTCTTATAAATGAGAAGGTTCATATGAGTTAACATATCTTCTTCCCATGCAGGAATAGATGCAATTCAGCATCACTAAATCCTTCATAATTTGCTCTTCCCATCCACCCTTTCTATGATGATCAAACTTTCTATTCAGCTCTGTTTATATCAACAGGAAAATCTGAAAGTCCCTTGTTTCATTGAAAGTCCATCTTTTCAGGGCAGCTAAGTGGCGCAGTGGATAGAGTACTGGCCTTGGAGTCAGGAGTACCTGGGTTCAAATCTGATGTCAGACAATTAATAATTACCTAGCTGTGTGACCTTGGGCAAGCCACTTAACACCATTGCCTTGAAAAATCTAAAAAGAAAAAAAAATTCCATCTTTTCCCCTGAAAGAGGATGTTCAGTTTTGCTGGGTAGTTGATTTTTGTTTGTAATCCAAGATCTTTTGCATTCCAGAATATCATATTCTAAGACCTATGAACCCTTAATATAGAGGCAGTCAAATCCTATGTAATCCTGACTGTAGTGCCACAGTAATTGAATTGCTTCTTTCTGGCTGCTAGTTGCATTTTGTCTTTCTTTTGGGAATTCTAAAAGTTGACTATAATATTCCTGGGAGGTTTTTTGGGTGGGGATCTTTTCTGGGAACTGATCCATGGATTCCCTCACTTTCTATTTTACCCTCTGCTTCTAGGATCTCAGGGAAATTTTACTGGATTATTTCTCGAAAAATGGAGGCTAAGCTCTTTTCCTGGTCATGACTTTCAGGTAGCCCAATAATTTTAAAATTTTCTCTTCTGGAACCGATTTCCATATGAGTTGTTTTTCCAATGTAATATTTCACCTTCTCTTATAGTTCTTCATGCTTTGGCTTTGTATTATTGTTTCTTGATTTTTCACAAAGTCATCAGCTTCCTTTTGCTTACATTCTACAATTGAAAGAGTTGGGGACCCTGGAGCCCATTGAGTTATTCCTGGAAGGCTGGAGTTGCATTATTCAAGCACAGCACAGATGAATGCTCTACAGCTCTATCCAATAGAACTTCTCTGAGGATCCACCAAACCTAGGCTACAGAATTGCTTCACTTATTCTTTTTAGGGTTTTTTTTTTTTTTGCAATGGGGTTAAATGACTTGCCCACGATCACACAGCTAGGTAATTATTATAAATGTCTGAGTCCAGATTTGAGCTCAGGTACTTCTGACTCCAGGGCTGGTGCTCTATGCACTATGCCACTTATTCTACCCCTCAAGAATTTGGTTGGAGTCATAATTTTCTTTATAGAAGTTTTTTAACTCCTTTTCCAGTTTGCCAATTCTACTTTTTAGGGCATTCTTTTCCTCATTAACTTTTTGGATTGCTTTATTCACTTGACCTAAACTGGTTTTTAAGATGTTATTTTATTCAATTTTTCTTTGTATCTCCTTCACCAAGCTGTTGACTTGGTTTTCATGATTTTCCTGCATCGCTCTCATTTCTCTTCTCAATTTTTCATCATCCTACCTTACTTGGTTTCCAAAGTCTTTTTTTCTGTATTGTCATAGTCTGAGACCAATTGCTGACTTTCTTGGATCCTTTTGATACTGAAGCTTTGACTGTCACCTTCTGAATAAGTATTTTGATCCTTCATGAGACCAAAATAATTTTCAATGTTCAAATTCTTTTTTCAGTTTTTTTTTCTCATTTCCTTAATTTATGACTTTATTTACTGTATTTCTAAATCTTTTGGGGTTTATTGGCAAACCTGCCCAAGAATTCCTCCATTTTCTTATGAGAGACTCTGACTGGACTGCTGGCCTGTGCTCTGGTCTGTGGATGTTCACAAGCCTTCCCCTCTGCTCTGGTCCTGTGAGGAGGGTCCCTGCTTTTCTGTGATATGCAGGCTCAGACCAGGATCTAGATATGAGTATAGACAAAGACAATAGTGTCCTGCCCCAGGGATTTCAGAGAGAATTCTTCAATCTCTCTCCACCCCCTTTCCATCTGTGGACTGAGTTCTCTGGAAACAACTATTGCGTGGTTCGGTTGGTTCCTGTGGCTACAGTGAGGCAGGCATTGATCTTGGCTCTGTGCTTACTCTGTTGTGTCAGAGTTCTCCCACCAGCCCTCCAAGCTATCCCTGGTGATCCTCACAGCCAAGAGGTCTGCAAACTTCTCCCCTTGCAATGGACCCAGGCACTCCCAGGGACTCTGGAGCCCCATGAATTCTTCCCAGAAGCCTGGAGTTGGTTTTTCTCAAGCACAACCCTGGATGCTCTATAGCTCCTTCCAGTCATAGTCCCGATGAAATGGACCTTTCCTGCAGATCCATCAAACCATCTTTGGATAGAAAATTGCTTCAATTAGTCTTTAAATGTGTTCTGTCCCCTCTAGAATTTGGTTTTAGTCATAATTTTATGATTTTGGAGGGTTCTTTTGGTGGGGGAGAAGAGCTTCTGAGAACTCTTGGCTTCATGTTGCCATCTTGGTTCTGTGCTCCCAACATTCTCTCTTAATAAACGTGGGAACTTAAAAAGCAAAGGTCACTAGTTATATATTGATAGAAAATAAAAAGAAAGAGCTGCAAGCTGTCTTGATCAGTTATAATAAAATAAATGTGCAAATATATAGTCAGTGAGTAATTCATATATATTTATGAATGTTATCAAGCAACAAATAATAGCTTGTGTACTAAAGAGTTATTTGTCAATTGGTTATTTGGAGTTTGAAATGCATTTTCCCAGAGAAAGAGCATTATAAATGTTGCAAATATCCTGAGTTAGACCACAAAAATTTTCTTTTTTTTCTGTTTTGACTTTTATTATTGTTTTTTTATTGATGCCTTTTAGTTTTTAATATCACATTCACTCCCAAACATATCCTTCCCCCTGGCCCTTTTCTACACAGCAAGTTGTCCCTTGTAACAATTTTAAAAGAAAAAAATTCAGAAAAAGCCAACACATGAACATGTGCAATAATACACACCTGTTGTCCTCCACCCCTGCAGTGAAAAGGAGGTACATTTTCTCATCTTGGATTTTAATTACCCAGTGTTTAGCTGCTTTTTAGTCTTAGGATTTACAATATTATAGTCTCTCTCTCTCTCTCTCTCTCTCTCTCTCTCTCTCTCTCTCTCTCTCTGTGTATATATATATATATATATATATACACATAAATATATACATATATATGCCCACATATGGATATATAGATAAAAACATATATGTGTGTATATATATATATATATATATATATATATATATATATAGACACAAACATATATATAAAGTTTTCTGATTCTGCTTACCTCACTCTACCTCAATTTGTATGCCTTACCATGTTTCTCTGAATTATTCTTGCTCCTTGTTTCTTTTAGTACAATTTATTTTTTGCAGTTACTTTATTATATTTTCTTTTTTATACTTAATATTTATTTATTCTCTTTTTGTACAAATAATGCTTTTTACACATTAATAAAATATTCTTGTTTAAGAGTAAACAAAATACCTCCTCCCCTGAAAAATTTAGACTGGCTTGAGCAATAAAGTGGAGAGAAACAAATTAAAATTAAAAAAAATAACAGTAATAATTGTAGGTATGGCCAGGTGGTGCAATGGACAGAGCACCAGCCCTGGAGCCATGAGCACCCAAGCCCATATCTTCTGGCCCCCTACACCCAACAATCACCCAGCTGTGTGACATGCAACCCACCCCAACCCCACTGCCCTTCAAAAACCAACAAAAAGGAAAAAATAAAATAAAAAATAAATAAATAAAATAGTAACAATAGTAGGGGTGTCATCATATGTCATATGTAGGGGTGACATCAAATATGTCATCATATTTGTCCTTACACTTAGGATTAAATAAAGAAGGAAAAAAACGAATAAGAAGTCAGCTTGTATTTTTTTCTGAATGTTCTATTTGAACAAAAGAAAAGAAACCTAACTTACCTGGAGAAGATGTAGTGCTCATTTTCAGGGCTTTAGAATAACCTTACTATTGCAAGAAAGTGGCAAAGAGGAAGAATGTGAAACTCGGTGAGGTAGTGAATGGGAACTCAAATAATTACAATAATGATGAGATAAGAGATTGAAAGTTAAAATTGCTCATGCTTTAGAAAAGGCAAAATTATCTTAGTTCACTGGAAATTTTCAATTACATTAGCAAATAAAGACAATTTATTTGTGATTTATTTTCTACCCTTTTCAAGAAAGGATTTAAGACAACAAAGTTAAAATAAGTAAAAAATAAAACCAGAATAACAACAACAAATATAATTAAATTTGCAAGGAACATGATTAGTGAATATGCTTTTGTACCTGAGTATTGAAATTAGATAAGAAATCCCTGAAAACTATGGCAATCATGAATGAATAAGAAAACAAAACATCATCAAAAATGCCATCCAAAAGAAGTAATATGGCAAAATGGAGAGGCAATCAGATAAACATGACAGAATTTTAGCAAAATTTTCAAAGATAATATAAAATTCATAATGCAGAGGGTGAAGCTGGGATAAACAATAATAAGAGAAATTCTCTAAAGTAGTAGCTTACACATCCAAGACAGTTTTTCAGGTGGAACTAACTCTTTCTTTTACATGGAAATAGATCAAATCAAAAGAGTTTTTCTGTAATTAAAACAATTAGTTAAAATTAAACTCATTAGGTTCAGTGGCTTTTTTCAGATTGACCAGTCATAAAAAAGGATAACCCTGTGGTGATTCTTTTATTTTTATTTTTATTTTTTTTTTGCAAGGCAATGGGATTAAGTGGCTTGCCCAATGTCACATAGCTAGGTAATTATTAAGTGTCTGAGTCCGGATTTGAACTCAGGTACTCCTGACTCCAGGGCCAGTGTTCTATCCACTGCACCACCTAGCTGTCCCCTGTGGTGATTCTTAATATTTTGTAGCTTGATTGTTGCTGTTCTTTTTGTTGTTGTTAGTTCTTCCTTCTCCAAGAGACCAATGAAATCAGGAGAGTCAATTCACAACTTTCAAGTAAACTGGATTTGAATAATGTAGAACTGAGCAGTTATCAGTCTCATTCTCTCCTCCAGTTTCAAAACATAGGTCCAGAATATTGGAGAGAACCCCAATTGCCATGACAGATCTTAGCTTGTTTAGTATTCAATGGAGAACAGAGCCAGAACAATGTTTATTCACACTCACTCTGAGCCATCAAAACTCAAATAAGCAAAAGAGAGACTTGGTCTGGGACCAATTATTGATCAGTTTATTGAGTCACAATGATTTGCATTTAAAAAATTAGTCAGGTAGCTCCAATTGAGTTTCAACTGGATTTATCAAGAACTTTTATTTTTCAGAAATCATAAATAAAAACTATTTGAAAGAAAGAGTTTAGTAGTCCATTTTTATGATTTTTTATATCATAAAATAAATAAGTAGGGAAGAAAAAATAATATAGCCCCCATGCTCCAGGATAGCATTCAAGGTATAAGCAATCAAAATGTATAATCCTTTAGACAGAGCACTCACATATAAGTGTATGATTTCCTATTAAGATAAAGATTGTTATTTGTACTTCCTTTTTGAAGACTACCATGACATCCCTTGCAAATAAATATGCCATAACATACAGGCAAATTGTATTGTATTGTGATTTTACATGAGGTTCAGATTCATTCCTGCAAATGACACTCTCACTGACACTCCTGAGAATGAAAGTATTTTAGTTACACAACACAAGGAATAGATTGATTACAATAACATCCAATACAGCAAATAATACATTAAGGACAAAGGGTTCGTAATACTATGATCAAAGTAGAAGAAAAAGATAAAGATAACATCACCAATTCGGGGGAGCACCAACTCTGAACAGTTCGTGGCTGGGGGAATCCCGTGTTCTTTTCAGCCTTTTGAGTCCCGAGTGGGAGAGAAAGGAAGAAAGAAAGAAAGAAAGAGAGAAAGAAAGAGAGAGAGAAAGTCCCAAGCAGAAAGTATTCTCCATATGTGAGATTCCCACCAATGCTTGGAGCCTCAGAGTATTTATCAGTGGAGAACAAAGAAGGCTAGTTGCTAATTTAGTTGGGAGGGATTCCCAAGTTCCTTTAACAGAAATACAGGAAGAGTCTACAAGTCTATCAGTTTGAAGACTTCAAAGAAATGCCATAGGGGAGGAAGATTTTACTTTGAATAAAGTCAATACTGTAAGAATAGCCAGTTCTCCCCAGTACTACCTGTATTCCAAGGAGTGGCTGGCTCCTGGAACCTTTGGAATGTGGCCAAATCACCTATGGCATGTCCAGGGGGTGGGGGGGAGAGGTAAATTTGTGAGGAAGGCACATCCTCATACAGGCTCCAGAGAACTTACTTATAAGAAAACTTCATTTTCTTATTCATGGATTTAAGTGAGGATGGCCCATGCAAAATCATCAGGCTCACTTTCTCCTCTAAGTGGCCAGATGACTGGTCAGGATGACTTGAGATAACCCTAGATGCCAAGTCAATTTTGCTTTTTCTAAGCCAAGGAACTGGAATTGGCCCATTGGGTACCTGAGAAGGGGGAGAGCTACCCTGGGATAAGTGGGGGATGTCCCACTACCCATTGCCCTTTTCCATGAAGGTGCTACTCTAGGGAGACATGTTACAACTTTCGACAAATTATCTTCTTTAAGTCACTAGTGATAGGTACTGCTTGTTTCCCATTTAATAAACCTTTAAAGCGCAACAATATGAACAGGTAGCCTTATTCCTATGGATGCTCCTCCACCTGGGGAAAACTGCTTTGAATAGAGGAGTCAAGGAAAGGTAAATTGCCAGTTCAACTGAAAATGACAAAAGTGGAGGTTTTAGCTGATGACATATTTTGATCCTTAATTTGCCACTTTTGATTATTGCACATTAGCTCTTTTGGTGTAGGAGCTTGTTTTGTTGACAAAAAATGGATATTTTCTGAAAGTATTATTTGTTATTTAGTTGTTTTTTGTTCATTAATAGCATAATTAGGAAGAAACTAATGTAGAATGCAACTATAAATAAATCCTTGTGAAATTTGTATTTTGATCTAAATTTGGTACACAATTTTCAATATTTCAGTGAAAGGAAAAAAAAAAAACCCTGAAACAGTTAGAGAAACTGAAAAAAATCTCACTGAACAATCTCACCCCAAACAAACTATAGTGTGAATTCACAGGACATACCAACAACCTCTTCTGGCAATTCTGTTCTCAATGTATATACTCTTCTTTGGCTCCTCAACACAATTCCTTTTCCACTATGCTAATATATATTTAACCTCTTTTCAATAGGAAGAACTGGTTATAATGGTTATCCTTTCCAAAGGAGATTAGTATCTGCTCTTTCCCAGTACAGAAATATGAGATCTTTAATGCTGTATGTTGATGTCATCCCCCCAAAATCTTAAAAATAGGGGCAGTTATGTGACTCAATGGATAGATCACTGGGCCAGGGCCCAGGAAGAACTAAGTTCAAATCCAGTCTCAGACATTTGATAATTACCTAGCTGTGTGACCTTGGGCAAATCACTTAATCCCATTGCCTTGGAAAAACACAATAAAACAAAAATAAAAACAAAGCATTAAGAATAAAAAGGAAGAGATACAAATAAAAAAAAAAACACTAGGTAGAAACCCAGACAAACTTGCTCAGATAGCTCAGGTTCCTTTTTTTGAATTTTATCACAAAAACCAATGAATAGGTATAAATTTATTGGTGCAAAGGAAGACTAGTGATTTCAGAAAGAATAAGAATCTAAATAAAAATGAATTGTTGGGAGTATGGAAACAGAATTTTAAAGAATTATAGTGTAAGGGATAAGTGACTATGTTATAAATGTAAAAAGTAAAAAGTTCTCAAAAGTCTGGGAAAAGGAGTGAAGCCAAGAAGATGGACAGATGTCAGGAACTTCCTTTAAGTACACCCAGCTTTCCTCACAAAAACCATTCAATCAATCCATTGAAAAGATTCTTCAGCAAAAAAAAAAAAGAAGAAAAGGAAAAAAAAACACAAAGTGGAGCAATTTTTCAGTTTTAGATATCTTGGAAAGATGTCAGGAAAGATCTGTCTCAATTGGCTCACTTGGGTGAAGTAGGAACACAACCCAGAGCAGACAGTGTGTGGAGAAGCAAATCACAGCAAAGATCAGCAACCAAGATCCTTCAGTCTGGGTCAGCAGACTAGAGTCACAGTAGACCAGGTGTGAAGGATCCAGTCTTGGGTCAAAAAGCCCTGTACAGCTAGTACCAATCAGACCAGGCAGCTACTCCACAGGCAAACTGCTAGCTCCTGAGAGCACAGTGCAAAAAGTCACTGAACAGATCTTTGACTTCAAGTCCATAGAGTTTATGACCTCTTCAGCCCAGGAGTAGGACTCAATATAAAAACCACAAATGTGGAGGCAGCTTGGTCATGCAGTGGATAGAACACCAGCTCTGGACATAGAAATATGAAGTATGCAAGATAGAGTCAACAGTTTGGAAAAAGAAAAACAAATATCAACTGCAGAAAGTAACTTCTACAATAAAACCTGGATAATTCTATTTTTGTTTTGTAAGGCAATAGGGTTAAGTGACTTACGTGATGTCACTTAGGTAGTAAGTATAAAATGTCTGAGACCTGTTTTGAACTCAGTTTTTCCTAACTTCAAGGTAATTACTCTATCTACTGTGCCACCTAGCTTCAAATGAAAACAGTTATGTAAAAAATAAATTGGACAAATGGAAAAAGAAGCAATACTTTAAAATACAACTGGTCAAAAGAAAAATTAATTGCAAAAGCTAACTATGAAAATATTCCCTTAAAATTAGAATTGGGTATGTAGAAGTTATGATTTTATGAGAAAACAAGAACCTTTACACAATTTTTTTTAAAAAAGGAAAGAAAAAGAAGAAAAATATAAAATACATCAGTGAAAAAAATGACCTGGAAAATTGATTCAGGAGAGATAATTTAAGAATTATTGGACTACTAGAAAGCCATAAAAAAAGGAATCTAGGTAGCATATTTTTAGAAATTAACAAGTAAAACAACTCTGCTATCCCAGACCCAGATATTAAAATAATAATTGAATAAATATATTGATTAATTCTTGACAAAGATCTCCAAATGAAAATTCCAAGGTATATTGGAACCAAATTTTGTAATTACCAGTTCAATGAGAAAATACTGAAAGTAGCCAGAAAGAAACAATTCAAAAACTAAGGAGCCCCAATCAGAATTTCATGGGACTTGGCAGCTTCCACAAGGAGTATCAGAGAGCTTGGAATATGATATACAGGAGGGCAAAGGAGCTTGTAATACAACCAAGAATCAAATACCCAGTAAAGTTATCATACTCTTTCAGGGGAAAATAAGAATATTCAATGAAATAGGGGACTTTCAAATTTTTCTGATGAAAAGACAAGAACTAAACAGAAAACTTAATTTACCAGTAAAAGAGTCAGGAGACAAAAACAAAGGTAAACAGGAAAGAATATATATATTCTTTCCTGTTTACACATAAATGCATAATGTGTGTAGAAAAAGATTAAATTGTTTACATCTTCTTCACAGGAAGATGGTACTTATAACTTGAGAATGGAATCTCAGGAGTATATTAAGACAGAAGATATAGCTGTAAGTTGATTTTGATGTGATGGTTTAAAAAAGAATTTAAGTTATGAAAAAAGGATTGTATTGGGCAAAGAGGAAAGGGGAAGGCAGAACAGGATAAATTACCTCATATGAAGAACACAAAGGGCCTATTGAAGTAGGGGGAAAGAATGGAGGGGATGAGAAATATTTGAAGCATGCTCTCATTGGATTTGACTCAAAGAGGAAATTACATATAAAACAGGCGAGTTTAGAATTTATAATACCCTACAGAGAATTAAAAAGGAAAAGGAAAAAAGGGAATGAGAGGCTGATAGAAAAGAGGTCAGAAGGGAGGGTAGCATGAAAAAGGGAAAAGTAAAAGAAAAGGGATGGGGGCTGGAATTTGGAAGGATTCCAACTACTTTTTCAAATGGTTTATATAAAATTGGAATTAATCATTTTTAAAAGTTTGGTAGAATTCACTTGTAAATTCCTTTGGTCCTGGAGAATTTTTCTATGGGGAGTTAGTTGATGGGTTATTTGATTTCTCTTTTGGAAATGGAGTTAAGTATTTTATTTCTTATGTTAATCTGGAAGAAAGTACTTTTGAATTATGTCATTGAGATTTCTGCCATCATACTTCTTTTGGAGTTCAAAAGGAACAGAATTTAAAAATCAATAAATAGACTTCTGGCCAAGATGGTGGAGAGAAAACAGGCACAGTTCTAAAGTCTCCTGATCTCTTCCCCATCTATCACATGAAACAAACCTCTTAAAAGAATTCTGAAGCAGGAAACCCAGAAAGAAAAGCGATGAGAGGAAAATCTACCTCAGGATTTGCATCCCGCAGCAGCCTTGGCTGAGTACCGGCAGATGAGTCTGGGCTCTGAGGGAAGATCAGCCCAGGATCAGCCAGATTAGCAGCTGAATTGGAACCAGGAGTCTGAGGGACCAAGAGCCAAAACTGCTGGATCAGCGGTAGAGCTGTACAAAGTGGGCTTGGGTCTGCAGGGAAGCAGAGGTGCTGGTGTTGGTGCTGTCCCCCTGGAACTTGGGGAAGGGGCTGTGGGGAGAAGTCTGATGCAGGAGAGCTGCGGACACCATCCCTGGGCTCCTCAGGTCTGAGAAACTCTGAGTCCACGACTCCATTACACAGAGGCCTCCTCCCAAACAAATGCAAACTACTTCTACCTCAGGCCCAGGTGTGTGAGCAGAAGAACCAGCCCAGCTGAGGAATGATCTCAGGCCAGGGTAAAGCCCACCATTGATTGAAGGCAAAAGAATTCAATAGCTCCAATTCCCTCCCTCGAGCAAAGGGAGAAGGCCTCCCAACCAAGGTCACCCACACTCCAGAGAGAGCACCAAGCACCTCCTACTGACCAGGCAGAGAAACTACACCCAGTAAAGCCTTTGGTGATCCCAAGCCCCGGGTGAACCAGACCCCCCCAACTCAAGGTCTTAGCATAATGAAGAAAGGTCAGCGGAAAGGTGGATCCATAGAAAAATTCCAACTCAGAGAGATCTGGAACCTCTGAGGAGAATACAATCTGGTCTTCAGCACAGAAAGACTTCCTTGAAGAAATAAGGAAGGAGCTTAAAAATTTGGGAGAGACAATTAATACCTTGCAACAAGAAAACAAAACCTTAGAAAGTACGATTAGACAAACACAAAAGAAGAATAAATCTCTCAGATCCTCAAATGAGCAAATGCAAAAAGAAATTAATTCTCTCAAAACCTCAATTGGTCAAATGGAAAGCTCTTTCAAAAGTAGAATTGACCAATTGGAAAAGGAGTTGCAAAAGGTTAATGAAGAAAACTCCTCCCCCCCCAAAAGGAATAATGGAGTCTACAGAAACTAATGACTCCATGAGACAGCAAGAGTCAGTTAAACAAAATAAAAAAATAGAAAAAATAGAAGCAAATGTAAAATACCTCATCAACAAAACCACTGACCTCGAAAATAGATCGAGGAGGGGCAACCTGAAAATTATAGGATTTCCTGAAAACGTTGAAGAGAAAAAAAAGCCTGGACTTAATATTACAGGATCTAGTGATGGAAAACTGCCCTGATATCATGGAATTGGAAGGGGAAAGTAGTTATTGAAAGAGTTCATCGATCCCCACCAGAAAAAGATCCTAAAATGAAAACACAAAGGAATGTTATGGCCAAACTGCAGAACTATCAGATAAAAGAGAAAATCCTGCAAGCAGACAGAAAGAAGCAATTTAAATATCAAGGAGCCACACTAAGGATCACACAGGACCTGGCTGCATCAACTTTAAGGGATCAAAGGGCCTGGAACAAGATATTTCAAAGAGCACAGGAGCTTGGAATGCAGCCAAGAATCTACTTTCTTGCAAAGCTGAGCCTTCTCTTCCAGGAAAAAAATGGACATTTAACAAAATGGAAGAATTCCAAAAATTTCTGATGAAAAGACCAGAGCTAAACAGAAAATTTGGATATCAAACAGGAGGTTCAAGAGACACAAGAAAAGGTAAAAAAAAAAGGGGGGGGAGGTGAAAGGAAAAAATGCAATCCAATAAGTTGAAACTGGCTATATTCCAGCATGGGGGAGGGGGAAGAGACTCTCATAAATCCTGAGAAATGTAACTCTCACAGAGAAAATACACCTAGGCAGAAATGATGGACATCCATGACCTATCAATGAGACTGCTATCTAATGGGATGTAACTGGCTATAACCCCACTTTGGAGAAAGACTCTAATAACTCTCAGGAATTTTGACTCTATGCAATAGAATATACTGAACTAGAAGGGACAGACACTCAGAATTTTCTATGACCTAGATAGAATGATCTAACAAAATTTACTACCTCCCTAAAAGGGGGGGGGCAGGAAAGAGATGTGAGGAAGGAGGTGATTGAATGGCACAAATCTCATTACACTAAGAGGTACAAAAAAACCTCTGGTAATAGAGGGGAAGAAGGGAGCAGAGGAGAAACACCTGAATCTTCTTCTCATTAGACTTGGCTTAAAGTCAACCTACACATACTCAGTTAACTTATAAAACATCTAACCTTTCAAGTATTAAAAGGGGAAAAGGGGAGGGGGGGATGGAGAAAGGGAAGGGGAGTGGAGGAAATAAGGGGAAATAACAAAAGGAAGGGAAAGGGGAAAAAGGGAAAGGGGAAAGAAAGGGGAGGGTGAGATATAGGAGGGCAAACATACTGAAGGGGGTGGTATTCAAAAACAAAATACTGGGGAATATGGATAAAAGGGGGGGAGGGGAAAATACAAACAGAGGGAAGATAGCACAGAGGGGAATAACAAATTAGTAATCATAACCTTGAATGTGAAAGAGATGAACTCTCCCTTAAAACGTAAGCAAACAGCAGAGTGGATTAAAAACCAGAATCCTACAAGAAGCTGCTTACAAGAAACTCATTTGAAGCAGTGAGATACATATAGAGTAAAGGAAAAAGGTTGGAGCAAAATATATTTTGCGTCAGCTGACGTAAAAAAAGCAGGAGTAGCAATCCTTATCTCAGACAAAGCAGCAGCAAAAATAGATAGCATTAAAAGAGATAAGGAAGGAAACTTTATCCTCCTAAATAGACAATAAAGTCTATTCTTAGAGGAGAAGCTGAAAGAATTACAGTAAGACATAGACAGCACAACTCTACCAGTAGGAGACCTCAACCTCCCACTATCAGATCTAGATAAATTGAATCATAAAACAAACAAGGAAGAAATTAGGGAGGTAAATAGATTGTTAGAAAAATTAGATATGGTAGACTTATGGAGGAAACTGAATGGGAATAGAAAGGAATATACCTTTTTCTCTGCAGTACATGGAACTTATACAAAAATTGACCATGTATGTACTAGGCCATAAAAACCTAATGATCAACTGCAGAAAGGCAGAAATAGTGAATACATCTTTCTCAGATCACAATGCAATAAAAGTCATATGCAATACTGGGTCAAGGAGATATAGAGCTAGAGCAAATTGGAAATTGAATAACCTCATTTTAAAAAATGAGTGGAACAAGAAACAAATTATAGAAAAATTAACCATTTTATCCTAGATAATGATAATAATGAAACAACATACCAAAAGCTACAGGATTCATTCAAAGCAACTCTCAGGGGATATATTATAGCTCTAAATGCCTATATGAATAAATTGGAGAAAGAAGAAATCAATGAAATAAACATGCAACTAAAAAATTAGAGAAAGAACAAATCAAAAATACCCAATCAAATGCCAAATTAAAAATTAAAGGAGAAATTAATAAAATCGAAAGTGAAAAAACTACTGAATTAATAAATAAAACCAAAAGTTGGTATTATGAAAAAACCAATAAAATTCATAAACCTCTGGTCAATTTGATTAAAAAAAAAGAAGGAAAACCAAATTGCTAGTATTATAAATGAAAAAGGTGAACTCACCACCAATGAGGAGGAAATTAAAGTAATAATTCGAAATTATTTTGCTCCACCTTTATGCCAATAAATTTGATAATCTAAGTGAAATGGATGAATATTTACAAAAATATAAGTTGCCCAGGTTAAATGAAGAACAGATTAAATACCTAAACAACCCTATCTCAGAAAAAGAAATTCAACAAGGCATTATTGAACTCCCTAAAAAAAAAAAATCTCCAGGGCCTGATGGATTCACAAGTGAATTCTTCCAAACATTTAAGGAACAATTGGTTCCAATCCTATATAAACTCTTTGGGAAAATAGGGAAAGATGGAACTCTGCCTAACTCTTTCTATGAAACCAATATGGTACTGTTACCTAAACCAGGAAGAGTTAAAACAGAGAAAGAAAATTATAGACCTATTTCCCTGATGAATATAGATGCAAAAATCCTAAATAAAATCTTAGCGAAACGACTACAACAAGTCATCACTAGGATAATACATTATGATCAAGTAGGATTTATTCCAGGAATGCAGGGTTGGTTCAATATTAGGAAAACTGTTAGTATACTCAATTATATCAATAACAAACCTATCAGAAATCATATGATCCTATCATTAGATGCTGAAAAAGCTTTTGCCAAAATACAGCACACATTCTTATTAAGAACACTAGAGAGTGTAGGAATAAATGGACTATTCCTTAAAATAATTAGCAGTATCTATCTGAAACCATCAACAAGTACTATATTCAATGGTGAGAGGCTAGAGGCATTCCCAATAAGATCAGAGGTGAAACAAGGGTGCCCATTATCACCACTACTATTCAATATTGTATTAGAAATGTTAGCATCAGCAACTAGAGAAGAAAAAGAAATTGAAGGAATTAGAATTGGGAAGGAAGAGACAAAACTCTCACTCTTCGCAGATGACATGATGATCTACCTAGAGAATCCCAAGAAATCATCTAAAAACTACTGGAAACAATTAGCAACTTTAGCAAAGTTGCAGGTTATAAAATAAACCCCCATAAATCCACAATTTTTCTATATATGTCTTGCAAGAAACAGCAGGAAGAGCTAGAAAGAGAAATCCAATTCAAAGTAACCTCAGACAGTGTGAAATATTTGTGAGTCTATTTGCCAAGACAGACTCAGAATCTTTTTGAAAACAATTATAAAACACTTCTCACACAAATTAAATCAGATTTAAATAACTGCAAATATCAACTGCTCGCAGATAGGGAGAGCTAATATAATAAAAATGACAATTCTACCAAAACTAAACTATCTGTTTAGTGCCCTACCAATCAAAATTCCAAAAAATTACTTTAATGAGTTAGAAAAATTGTAAGTAAATTCATATGGAGAAATAAAAAGTCAAGAATTGCCAGGAGGTTAATGAAAAAAAAAATGCAAACAAAGGTGGCTTAGCACTACCCGATCTAAAATTATATTATAAAGCATCAGTCATCAAAACTGTTTGGTATTGGCTAAGAAACAGAGTGGGGGACCAGTGGAATAGACTAGGTGTAAAAGCAGGAGAGGAGTATAGTAATCTGCTCTTTGATAAACCCAAAGAGTCCGGCCACTGGGATAAAAACTCCCTCTTTGATAAAAACTGCAGGGATAATTGGAAGTTAGTATGGAAGAAATTTAGATTAGACCAACACCTCACAACATTTACCAGGATAAGATCCAAATGGTTACAGGACACAGACATAAAAAACAATATTATAAGCAAATTAGAAGATCAAGGACTAGTCTACCTGTCAGATCTATGGAAAGGGGCACAGTATATGACTAAGGAAGAGTTGGAGAACATCACTAAAAACCAATTAGATGATTTTGATTGCATTAAATTAAAAAGCTTTTGCACAAATAAAACCAATGTAATCAAGATCTAAAGAAAAGTAGTAAATTGGAAACAATCTTTAAAATTAATGATTCTGACAAAGGACTCATTTCGAAAATATACAGAGAACTGAGTCATATTTTTAAAACAAAAAGCCATTCCCCAATGGACAAATGGTCAAAGGATATGCAAAGGCAATTTACATATGAGGAGATCAAAGCACTCCATAGCCATATGAAAAAATGCTCTAAATCATTAATTATTAGAGAAATGCAAATTGAAGCTTCTCTGAGGTACCACCTCACACCTCTCATATTGGCGAGTATGACCAGGAAGGATAATTGATCATTGTTGGAAGGGATGTGGAAAATCTGGGACAGTATTACATTGTTGGTGGAGCTGTGAACTCATCCAACCCTTCGGGAGAGCTATTTGGATCTATGCCCATAGGGCAACAAAAATGTGCATACCCTTTGACCCAGCAATACCACTACTGGGTTAGACCCTGAACAGATGAGGAAAAAGGGTAAAAACATTACTTGTACAAAAATATTTATAGCAGCCCTGTTTGTGGTGGCAAAGAATTGGAAATCCAGTAAATGTCCTTCAGTTGGGGAATGGCTTAGCGAACTGTGGTATATGTATGTCATGGAACACTGTTGTTCTATTAGAAACCAGGAGGGATGGGATTTCAGGGAAACCTGGAGGGATTTGCATGAACTGATGCTGAGTGAGATGAGCAGAACCAGAAAAACACTGTACACCCTAACAGCAACATGGGAGTGATGTTCAACCTTGAAGGACTTGCTCATTCCATCAGCACAACAATTGGGAACAATTTTTGGCTGTCTGCAAAGGAGAGTACCATCTGTATCCAGATAAGGAGCTGTGGAGTTTGAACAAAGTACAAGGGCTATTCCCTTTAATTTGGAAAAAAAAAACAGATATCTTATTGTCTGATCTGGTTACCTCTGAGAATTCTGTTCTCTTTAAGGATATGATTTCTCTCTTATCACACCCAATTTGGATCAAGGTACAACATGGAAACAAAGTAAAGACTGATGGAGTGCTATCTGTGGGGGGGGGGAAGCAAGATTGGGAGAAAATTGTAAAACTCAAATAATATCTTTAATAAAAAATCAATAAATACAGTCAGTAATTTATGAAACTATCAAAGAAGACGGTCAACATTCAAAATTTATGGACTCAGAATTCTATTTTCTGTGACCTTGGGCAAATCAATTAATCTATCAATATTTCCTTACTGGCAACTGTGGTACAAGTTATTTGCTAAGCATGTAGGATGCAGAGAAATAAATGAACCAATATCTGTGTGTAATGACCTTCTGCATTTCTATTGAGCAGAAGAGTTATCAACTATAATTAGCTTATTCTGGTAAATATCGAACCTTAGATACTTGACATAACATAGAAGTTGATAAACTAGGCAGCTGAAATGATATCTCCTAAATACCAGGATACAATTCATTCATTAGCTATGCCACACTAAAAATTAACTTGGTAGGTAGTTTTATTATTCTTTTTTTAAAGCAATTCATTTAAGTTTGAAGTCATTTTCCTTTGAAAATGATGTGACAGAGGAATGTACTATTTATTTGGGAGTTTGTTACTCTTTAATCCTCGAAAATTTTCTCAGAAATTATTCTTATCTAAAACATAGTTAATATTAATTGGTTGCATCATAGTGGTTAACATTTACTAGTTTATTAATGCTAAAGCTATTCATAGGATAGAACCTTACAAGCAAGAATATGAGAAACATACATGATACCTCTGGATTACTCCTACAAACCTGAGGAGAAAAGTTGGTCATAATCTTTAGGTAACTCAGTCTGACAGTTTGACAAAAGGTATAACAAAATAAAAAGCTATTCTTGTATTGTATTGATTTGAAGCTATGTTGAGAATAAGAGAGAGGATTGATAAAAAGGATGGAATTGTTATTTGAGATGATTTAGTAAGAGAAAAGATTTATAAGAGAAAGGATAAACTCTTCAGTTTTTATTTGACTGAATGTTTTTCTCTATCCCCAAAATGTTTAAAACCTTTACTCTTTATATACTTTTCAAAAAAGTATATTTATTTAAAGCAATAGGATTAAGTGACTTGCCAAGGTCATACAGCTAGGCAATTACTAAGTGTCTAAGGCTGAATTTAAACTTAGGTCCACCTGATTCCAAGGTTGATGCTCTATTCCCTGCTCTACATAGCTTCCCCTTTTTGTAATTTTTTTCATGGAAATTTAATCTATATAAAAGTTTTCACAAGAATCTTATTCCTTGAGTCCTTAAAAGCCCTGGTCGGGGTACCTTGCTTCCACTTGGCAGGACACCTGGCTCCTGAATATTTCTCACTACCCCCTAGTGGTGATGGAGTGGGAGGGTCAGAGACTATATGGAATTAGGCTTTCAAGGCCCACCCAAAGGGACTGGAACTGGGCCGGGACCTGATGGGTGGGGAATGACCCCCTGTCATTTGTACAATATGTAGAGAAGAGGTGTCTACTGTGAACCTCAGCCCAACGTGGGTTCAGCCTACACAGGAGATGGCTGCACTCAATCAGTTGGCCAATGAGCTGAAGCAGAAGAGGATCACTCTGGCTTATATCCAGGCTGATGCGGGCATCATCTTGGAGGCTCTATTTGGGAAAGTTTTAGCCAGACCACATCTGTTGCTTTGAGGCCCTACAACTTAGCTTCAAGAACATGTGTCAGCTCAGACCTCTGCTATAGAAGTGGCTAGAAGCAGTTGATGAAAATGATCACCTTCAGATGTGCAAGGCTGAGACAGACAGTCCTCCAACAAGCCAGAAAGAGGACACACACAAGCATTGAAAATGGAATTCGGGGAATCTTGAAGAATATGTTTCTCCAGTGTCCCATACCCACACTTCAGCAGATTAGCAATATTGCTGAGCAGCTGGGCCTTGGCAGGAATGTTGTCCCAGTTTGGTTTTGTAACGGGCACCAGAAGGACAAACAGAGCAATGGCAACTCACCCCAAGAGGATTTTGAAGAAATTGGCTCCTTCCACTGGAGTACTTATGCCCCCCTATCTCCAGGCCATCCTTTCAGTCATCCCAGTTACCGGCCCCTCATTTCAACATTCTTTATTCCCCAGCCACTTTCACAGAGGGGGATGCATTTTCCCCTCTCCCTGTTATCCCTCTGGTTCTAACATACATTTAAGCTGAAGGGCTAGTCCAGCCTTGGACAGAGAAGTGGAGAGAATAGTGATGAGGAATACCACAAAATGTTTTCAGGTCTTAGAACTGGGCAATTGAGTTTTCTGTATCCTGGGACTATTTAGGAACAGGGAAGAATGAGATAAATATGTCAGAGATTCACAAACAGATTTTTGAGGGGAATGGGTGGAAGGAAAGTTAGGAAGTTTATTTATTAGTTCCACATCTCTTTTATCTACCAATTCTTAAATAAAAAATCTTAATTAAATCAAATTGAATTAAAGCCCTTCAAATATTTAAAGACATCTACTTGGTTCTCCCCTCTGACTGCTCCAAAATAAACATTGCTTCAGTTATTCATTACAAAATAGCTAGTATTTTATGTGTTATTTTAATGTTTGCAAAGAAATTTTGAATTTATCTTATTCAATCCCTACAACAATCTTGTGAGATGTTGTTGTATATTATCAGAAAGGAAACTGAGATGAAAGAAGTTAAATGATTCACTTTGGGTCCTAAAAAACCAGTCTTGAGGTAGATTTTAACTCTGGTCATCCCCTCTCTTGAGTCTTAACATTATATAATTAGTTGTCTTATCATATAAAATGATTTTCATATACTTTATTTTCTTTGACCTTATAGAATGGAATACCACAAACTGAACATTACATACTTGATTTGGTGTTATTAGGACAAAGAAATTAGGTGGTAGATGGATATAATGCTGGGCCTGGAACTAGGAAAACCTAAGTTCAAATTTGACTATGGATCATTACCAATTGTCACTTAACCAACCCTATTTACCTCAATTTCCTTGACTGTAAAATGAACTGGAGAAGAAAGTGGGAAATCTCTTTGGTATCTTTGCCAAGACAATCCCAGATGGAGTCAGTTGGACATGATGGAACAACAACAAGGACAAAGCACATCAAGATTTTACCACCCTGGTGCAAATATCATCTCAGACCTTTCAGTTGTTTGACCTAGCACAAGTTGACTTAACTTTGTTTGCCTCTGTTTCTTCATCTATAAAATGGGGATAACAACTGTATCTAACCTCCTAGGGTTGTTATGAAGTTCGAGTGAGATAGTTTTTATAAAATTCTTTGACATAGTGCCTGGTACTATTAATGTTAGCTTCTAAATTTGCAGGGTTTTTTCCTGCTCCTTTCATATAATTGGCTTGTATTGAATTTGTGGGTTGTTAAGATGCCTACATCTCCCTAAGAATTATCTATCTTTCTGAGCGGCTAGGTGGCGTAGTGGATAAAGCATCAGCCTTAGAGTCAGGAGTACCTGGGTTCAAATATGGTCTCAGACACTTAATAATTACCTAGCTGTGTGGCCTTGGGCAAGCCACTTAATCCCATTCATTGACTTGAAAAAACCTAAAAAAAAAATATCTATCTTTCCTTTGATCCTGAACTTTGAAGTGCTACTCAGATCTAGCACTTAACATCATATAGTTGAAATTCCTCAGGTTTGGTAACTAAGGATCAACTTCATTTTTCCATTACCAACAGTTACTAAGTTATCCCTATGTCTTTACGGCACTATTACAGGATGATTATTGTATCATGGAACTAGTTGGGAAGTTATTTTAAGGCATCCTGGATAACTTGCCTCCCTCACTTTTTTTAACTATGACCCACTAATTATAGATGAGCTATTCAACCTGCCCAAGAGATAAGACTGAAACACAAGTTTTAGTATGTCATTCCTTTTGTGCTCTCCCTACTAACTCTAGAATCAAATACATACTACTCTAGCTTTGAAAATCCATTGCAAATCTGATTTTAGCCTTAAAACTTTTGACTATGATCCAGTTAGATTCAACTTGTTCTCTCACAGAACACATTATCTTGCATTTCTAAGCATTTTCACGAACTATTTACATACTTCATCCCCCTTTATTTTTAGAATTTTTAGTTTCAAAATTTTGTAGAAATTTCTTTCATACAAGAACTTTCCAGGATTCCTACTAAATACTTTAGAAAGGAATTAATCATGAAGTGTGCTGACAGTGGTCTACACACTGTTAAATGCTTTACAAATAGTTTTGCATATGTGTGAAATGGAAGGCCAAGTAGAACAAAGGCAAAAGAAGTTTTAACTCTGCCCTAAGACAATGAAATCACTATACTGACTGAACATCCCAGTCCCGGTTGTGCTTATAAGCCTCAAGAAGGGAACAAGGGGGAAAGACAACTAGATTGGACCAGAAGTATAAAGAGGAGATATGTGCTACAGGTTTTGTGAGGACATCAATCCCTATTCTGTCAACTACACACACACACACACACACACACACACACACACACACACACACACACACACCAAACTTGGAGGTTCATCTATACAAGAATTAAGGGCATTCTTAGTGAGGGAAAAGTAAGGATAAATATCTTTAGCAAGCAATGATCAATAAAACTATCTTGACAATTCACTTAATAATGGGATATAGGAAAACTGTTCTTTTTTGATTACAAATAAAATTTGATACAGTACAGCAAAAAGCCCAAAGCACTGCTTTATAAGCCCTTTTCCAGTAAGTTGTCTCCCCACTATATTTCAGAATTGTCTGAAAGATTACAATTCTCTGATCCTAAACATAAAGCCAGGAAAAATCCATGATCATTAAACTTAATAGCCACTATTATGGAGATCTAACCAAAGGTCCCATGTTGAAAAGGAATTCTCTGTGTATATAGTTCCTCTAGAATCAGATAGTGCTACTGGTAGATGTATGGCATTGTTCTCAAAACATCAAAATATCATATGTTCTGAGCCTAGTGAAAGATTAATAGACATACAAACATTTGATTTTCCTGTCCACACAGTGGCTATATCAAAAATGTTTTTTTTCAACTTAGTGTTCACACATGTGGAATATTGCAATACAAGCAATGACATATTTTTTTTAATATCAGTGTTAGAGTAATGAAATAATACAATGGATTGTACAAATAAAAATTAATAAAGGCAATGAGGTACTGGGTTGGGTGAATGGAGGCAAAGGATGGGAGTAAATAATTTCAAAAAGTTATTGTATTGCAAAGCAAAGGAGTAAATAGCTTCCAGCAACAATGATGGGAAGAGAAGGTGGGCTATTCTTATGTCAAGGGCAAAGGATAAAAGTTGAAACCAGTACTCCTCTGCTAACAGAACTTGAAAGCCACCAGCTTTTTGAGTGGACCTCATGAATGTGTTAAGGGAGAATATGTCAAGAGTTTTAGGCAGTGTTGGAGAGAATTTTCAGATTTATGGAATTGTAGACATTTGAATTTTTAAAAAAATATTTATATTTTTTGCAGTTGCATTTAGTCTCCCCTTATAGACCTTAAGTTTCTTAAGTAGGGATTGTTTTACATGAGTCTGTAACATCCAAGTCTAATACAATAGTGTAGATTTAAATGTTGGCTGTGACCTTTAGCAAATAACTTGTCCTCTTTTAGTCTTCAGTTTTCCTCTCTGTAAAATGAGGTTTGGATTCAGTAATTTCTAAATTTTCCAGTTATGATGTAAATATTTTAACATCTGACTCAAAGATACACATCCCTTTAGACAACGAGCAAAATAATAAAATAGTCATTCAAATAAAAAAAAGTCTTACTCCTTCCAACAATACCAAGAAAATAGCTTAATAAAGAAAGGATGAAACTCCTTGTCAACAATAGAAAAATGGGTTGCCATGATAAGAGTTTTAGGTTACAAACCATTTGTTAAACTCTATGGGGAAGTCTTACAAAGTTTGTACTTTTCTGCTTACATTAAACAAAAAGAATGGGAGAAAGTCTTGGAACATTGTATATTGAAGAGAAAAAGAAATAGGCTTGCAGATCAAAATACTTTAACTGGAAAATTTAAGTGTGATCCTAAATTTTAAAAAGAACATTCATTGAATTGACAAACTTTGAGTTTTTTTTTTCACAAAAAGATCAGAACTTAAAAGAAATTGAACATATAAGATTCAGGAGAAAAATAGGCAAATGTCAAATAAGGATTGCAATAAGGACAAACTGGATTTTTTATATACAGAAATGTAAATTGCATTCTTGCAATTGTCATGAATAATTGGGTTGTTTGGGAATGAACTGAGGATTATATAGTGATTTTTAAAAAGCAAAAGCATTTAGGAAAATATAAAAAAGTTCAATTATTTTATGGTAATCATATAGAAAAACAGATACTGAAAAATCAAGTTGGGGGAGGGCTGGTACTTCTGGAGCTCTACTCCCATCACATCTTGGATAAAAATGATAAATAATTTTAAAAGAACACCACATATAAGGGTATATAAAGGTCTTCAAAACTTATAGTGCAATAATATGGTGAAGGAAAAGGAATAAAGGCTTGAGGGAGTCAAAGTTGTGGAGATTAATATTTGAAAGAGTGAAGGGAGAGGCAAAAGTAGGGATCTTTAGAGAAGTGGGTAGAAAAATAAAAATGAGGATTAGAGAAGATGATAAGAGAGAAATCATTTTAAAGGGTATGGAATATGGGGCAGCTAGATGAGCTAGATGAGGCAGCCAAATAGAGCACTGGCCCTGGAGTCAGGAGCACCTGAGTTCAAATTCAACTTCAGACACTTAATAATTACCTAGCTGTGTGACCTTGAGCAAGTCACTTACCTCCATTGCCTTGCAAAAACTATAATAAATAAATAAATAAATAAATAAATAAATAAATAAATAAAAGGGTATGAAATAGAGAAATAGTGGGAAGGGATGAGTAACAAAGTGAAGCTGAGAAAGACAAATGTGAGAAAAAATAGGATGGAGAGAAATAAACAAATAGCAATTGTAACTTTGAATGGGAATATGATGGGTTTTTGCCATAAAACTGAAACAGATAGTAGAATATATTAAAAATCAAGATCTGACAATATGTTGATTATAAGAAACACATTTAGGGGTGGCTAGGTGGTGCAGTGGATAAAGTCCAGGCCCTGGAAACACATTTAAATAAAGAGATACACACTGAGTTAAAAGAAAGATTGTAGTAGAATGCATTATGATTCAGCTGAAACAAAAAAAAAAAAACTGGGATAGAAATTATGATTTTAGGCAAAGTCAAAGCTTAAATAGATTTAATTAAAAGAGATAAATGGGAAACCTGCATTTTGATAAAAGGTAACATAGAAAATGAAAAAATATCAGTACTAAACTTACATGAACCAAATATTCTTTTTATAGAAATGTTAAATTAGTAAGAGGTGGAAATAGAGGGTAGTACTATATTATTAAATGACTTTAATTTTCCTCTCTCAGAACTAGACATGTCTAAACAGAAAATAAAGAAAAAAAGAATTTAGGTAAACTAGATGTGCTAATAGATGAAAAGAATTGAATGAAAATGAAAAGCTTGCAAATTTTTTTCTCAGTGATACATAGTACTTCTACAAATATTTACCATATTATAATGTACAAAACATTTATATATAAATACAGAAAACCATAAATATTAAATGCTTCCTTTATAGAGTAGCAATGATATGAAAATTTTATTTAGCAAGGGACCATGGAAATATAGAAAAAATAGCAGGAGACTAAGTAACTTAATTTTAATTAATGTATGGTTTAAAAAACAAATAACAGAAGCAATCAATAATTTCATTAAAGAAAATGACAATAATGAAAAACATATCAAAAGTAATTAGAGAAAAATGTGTATCTCTAAGTGTTCATATCAATAAAAAAGAGCAAACCAATGAACTGAATAATTTTAAAAAAATGAAAAAGAAATTTAAAATTCCCTCATTTAATGCTGAAATGGAAAAATCTAAAAAAAAAAGGTGAAATGGATAAAACTGAGTGTAAACAAAGCATAGAATTAATTAATGAAGCTAGGAATTGATATTTTATAAAATCAATAAAATTAATAAACCATTGTTTAAAATCATTTTAAAGAGCAAAGAAGATCAAATTATTAGTATGAAAAATGAAAAGGATGAATATACTAGTGAAGAAGATGAAATTAAATCCCTTATTTGGTCTTATAAAATCCCAAGAAATTTAACAATTTAAGTGAAATGTAAGATTTGATAAAGTACAGCATCCATTTCTAATATAATCACCTGAAAGATTAGGCATAAAAGGGCTTCTCATTAAAATGATAAGAAGCATTTAAATAAAGTAATTACCAAGCATATTTGTAATGGTGATATGTCAGAAGTCTTCTTAGTTAGGTCAGGTTTAAAAATGAGATGTGTTCTTTTACCAATATTACCAATATTGCGTTGGTGAACTTAGAAATAGAAATAAAAGAAGAAAAAGATAATAAAAGGAATCAGTTGATATGATGATATACTTAGAAAATTCTGCATTTTTTTTTAGGCTTTTGCAAAGCAATGGAGTTAAGTGGCTTGCCCAAAGCCACACAGCTAAGTAATTATTAAGTATCTGAGGCCAAATTTAAACTCAGGTCCTCCTGACTCCAGGGTCAGTGCTCTATCCACTGTGCCACCTAGCTGCCCTTATACTTAGAAAATTCTAAAGACTCAATTAAAGGGGCGGCTAGGTGGCATAGTGGATAAAACACCGGCCCTGGAGTCAGGAGTACCTGGGTTTAAATCCAGTCTCAGACACTTAATAATTACCTAGTTGTTTGTTTTTTTAGATTTTGCAAGGCAATTGGGGTTAAGTGGCTTGCCCAAGGCTACATGGCTAGGTAATTATTAAATGTCCGAGGCCAGATTTGAACTCAGGTACTCCTGACTCCAAGGCCAATGCTCCATCCACTGCACCACCTAACCACCACAATAACCTAGCTATTTGGCCTTGGGCAAGCCACTTAACCCCGTTTGCCTTGCAAAAACCTAAAAAAAAAAACTCAATTAAAAAGGTAATTGAAATAATAAGTAATTTCCACAAAGTAGCAAGATATCAAGGAAGCCCAAATAAATAATTAACACCAATGTGATGCTACAAGAAGTAATAGCTAGAGAGGTCCTATTTAAAATATCTCTAGACAGTATAAAATACTTGGGAATACACCTACCGAAACAAATTCAGAATCTATATGAGCAAAACTCTAATTATACAGAAATAAAATCAGATTTAAACAAATTGAGAGATGTTCATTGTTCGTGGATACATGGAAAAAAATAATTGAAAGGCAATTTTATGAAAATTAATCTATATATTCAATGCCATCCCAATTAAATTGCCAAAAATATTTTATGAGTTATGAAAAAATAATAAAATTAATTTAAAAGAAAAAAGACCACGAATTCATAGAAACTAATGAAAAAAATGTAAAGGAAGGAGGCTTAGCAGTAAAAGATCATAAACAATATTATAAGGAAGCAATTATCAATTATACCATCTGGTATTGACTAAGAATTAGAAAGTTAGATCAATGGAACAAAATAGACATATTACAGCAGTAAACAAGTATAATAACCCAGTGCTTCACAAATGTAAAAACATGAATTTTAAGGATAAAATTTCAGTATTTGGGAAGAGAAAGCTAAGTTGGTGGGGGTAAAAGCAGGGGTTTGCCTGGACTCTTCCCAAAACCTCTAAAAACCTTTAAATAATGACACTAGAATTTTTGAGTGTCAGAATCCATAAAAAGAAAGAGTGAAACAATTTTCCATGTGAAGACAATTTGAAAGATCAGTAGGAAAGCCTGTTGTGGCAGGGTAAGAGAAAAATAGAGCTAAGTTTAGGCTATATCACTGAAGCCCTGGCCCTAGCAAACCAGAAGCGGATTTCAGAGTGACTAAATCAGTGGCAGTGGTGGAGGTTTCTAAACTTCTCAGTCCATAGATGCCAAAAACAATTTAGAAGGTCAGCAGGAAAGTTTTGGCACACCCCAGTGACAATGGGACATAGTAGAGCATTGGCTAGCCAGTCTGGCCCCAGCAAACAGAAAGCAGGCACTGAATCAGCAGTGACAGCAACTGCTTCTGTAGGTCTCAGTACACAGTCTGTAAGGGAGTTGAACAATTTGTCAGAAAGTGATCATGGCTATCTCTTTGCTAACCCTGAGGCAAAACTGGTGCTTTGCATATATTTGAATCCATTTGTAGTCCTGGGTGGCAGTTTCAGAACTAGGAGTATCTGTAGCACACCACAGGCTGTTATCACAGAGGAACATTCCCCCCTCCCCCACTCCCTTGCAGTTCCAGAGCTGAAAAGAATGTTTGTAATCACTCAGACGAAAGAGCAGACCAGGAGAGTAAAAATACTTCTGTGATTATACTACCTATGAAGAACTGAAAATTTACAGTTCCTAGTTGTATCTCTGAAAGCACATACAAAACCCCTGAAATTTGGAATAAGGAGTCTTCCAAAATGGAAGCAGATCCCTATGGTAACAGTTAAACTTAAGTAATAGATTGTAAAAATGAGTAAACAAAAAAGTTGCTATGGTGAAAAAGGAGATAAAAACACTCACTGAAAAAAAAAAGATTTTATAAAAAAGCTCCCACAACCAATACCTCCAAAAAAAAGTATGGATTGATCTCAAGCCACAAAGGATCAAGTAAGAGAGGTAGAGGAAAACTTGGGAAGAGATAAGAGAGTGATGGATGAAAATCATGAAAAAGTAGTCAACAGTTTGTTAAAGGATACAAAGAAAAAATGCTGAAGGAAATAAAACTTTAAAAGCCAAATTAGATCAAATGGTAAAAGAAGAACAAAGAGGCAAAGTAGAGAAGAATGACATGAAAAGGAGAAATGGTCAAATAAAAAAAGAAGTTAAAAAGCTCATTGAAAAATAATTACTTAAAAATAAGAATTGAGCAAAGTGAAGAAAATGATTTCATTAGAAATCAAAGAGCAATAAAACGAAATCAAAAGAACAAAAAAAGGCAATATACAATATCTCAATAGAAAATAACTGACCTGAAAAAAATAAACAAGGAGAGATAATTTTAAAATTAGTGAACTACTTATTATCTATGATCAAAAAACCTAGATATCATCTTTCAAGAAATTGTCCAGTAAAATTGTCCTAATATTCTAGAACCAGAGGATAAAATAGAAATTGATGGATTTCATAATCACCTTCTGAAATAGAACACAGAAAGAATACTCACAGAAATATTATTGCTGAATTCTAGGTCAATGAGAAAAATGATACAGAAAGAAACAACTTAAGTATAATGAAATCATGACCAAGATAACACAAGATTTACTAGCTTCCACATTGAAGGATCAAAGAACTTGGACATGGTATTCCAGAGGGAAAAGGAGAAAAGATTCAACAAAGAATAAGCAGAAAATACTCAGAAAACCTGAGTATAATTCCTCAGAGGGAAAAATTGATTTTCAACAAAATAGAGGACTTTCAAGCATTTTCAATGTAAAGACTAGAGCTGAAAAAAACAAACTTGATTTTCAAATACGGAATTAAAGAAAAGAATAAAAAAATTAAAGAAAAAAGGGATATCAAGGAGACTTTTTATATTAAACTGTTTAAATTCCTACATGGAAATATGACACTGGCAGGTCATAAGAGCTTTCTCTTTATTAAAGTAGTTAAATGGAGTATATGTACAAAAGACACAGGTTTGTGTTGAATATGAGGGATGATATCTACAAAAAAAAATAAAATTAAAGATGAGAGAGAAATGTTCTTAGAGAAAGGAAAGTGGAAAGGTAGAAAAGGAAAAATTATTCTACATAAAAGAGGCAAGAAAAAGCTTTTATAGTGAAGGGAAAGAGGGAAAAGGTGAGGGTGAGTGAGTGAAACTTACTTTCATCAGAATTGATTCAAAGAAGGAATAACATACAATTTCAATTAGGCATAGAAATTTATCTTGACCTACAGGAAAGTAGGAGAGTTTTAGAGAAAAGATTAAAAGAAGGGAAGGCAGATGATAGTCACAAGTAAAACACTTTTGAGGAGGAATGATGAAAGAAAAGATAGAAAATAAAAGATGAAAAGGATAGAATGAAGAGAAATAGCTATCAATAATAAAAATAAAAAATTTTCTTTGATAAAGGCCTCATATTTCATACCAAAAGAAAACTCAAACAAATATATAGAAAATAAAATCCATTCCTCAATTGATAAATTGTCGAAATATATGAACAGGTCAGATTAAATAATCAAGGCTTGCTATAGCCACATTAAAAAAAATCTAATTCAGTATTAATTGGAGAAATGCAAATTAAATCAATTCTGAACTATCACTTCATATCTATTAGGATGGCTAATAAAACAAAAAATAAAGGAAACAGTGAAATGTTGAAAGGGATTTTGGGAAAAAATGAGACATTAATGTACTGTTGGCAGAGTTGGACTGATTCAATCATTGTCTAGAAAGATTGGAAACTATGCCCAAAATGCTGTGAAATCATCCATAATTTTTTACTGAGCAATGCCCATAGCCCCAAAGAGATTAAAAATAAAAAACAATAGGAACTATATGCATAAAAATATTTGGCTAGCCAAGATGATGGAGGAAAAACCAGGCAATGTTTCAAACTCTCCTGATTTTCCCTCAGAAACAGCATGAATGAAACCTCTTACCACATTTTGGAAAGAAAGAACCCACAAAACCCGACCTGAAACATCTTCTAGCAAGATATGTCATGGGGGTGTATGAGCATGCCCAGGGCAGAGAGCAGAAACCCATTCTAGCAGGAGTAGAGTGAAATAAGGGACTAACCTGAGAAACTCAGCCATAGGAATGGATGCCTTTGCAATGTGAATGGTGGATCAACTGGAAGAAGTCCAGTGTGGTTGTCCAAGGCACCCATTCAGTCAGTTCATCTGGACAGTTAGAACCATGGACCCTTGGCATTCCCAAATGAACCCCTAATGTTTTTGTGATACAAATAGTGCAGAAAAAGTTTCATGTATTCAAACCTTTCCCAAAGTTCTGGGTGTGGGCAGTTGACTTACACTGAACAAACTATTCAGAGAAATCCTCTTGAGTTTCCATCCCTGATGGCCTAACCTAGCAACTGAGTTATGCTGAGGACAGCCCAGATATAGTCCTCGGCTTAGGGAGAAGGTTGTTGATATTCCCAGCACAGACAATTAAGAGAAAGCTTCTTCTGTTCCGTAATGATTGATCTACTAAGTAATCCCCTGAAGTTCCTAACAGTTGTAATCAATAGCTGCAGGGTTCTCTCACCTAAGGTCTGTGAAAAAGTCCCTCCACCAATAATAAATGATACTAAATCACAAAATGAATAAAGTTGAGGGAAAATCAAAGTCTATTAAATGCTACCTTGGAGATAAGGATATACTGTCAAAAAAGGAAGGCAGGATAAATACCATATGTGAAACTTCAGAGGAGAATATGAATTGATACTCAAACCAGAAAGACTTCTTAGAAGAATTCAGAAAGAAGTTTAAAAATCAAATGGAAAAATTGGGAAAAGAAATGCAAGAGAAAATTATTATCTAGCAATAAAAAATGAGAAAAGAAAAGAAATCTTTTGGAATTACAATTAGACAAACACAAAAAGAAAATAATTTCTTCAAAAGCACAATTGAGCAAATGCAAAATGATAACTCCTTTAAAAAAATAGATTTGACCAAATGGAAAAGGAGATGCAAAAGTTAAATGGAATAAATACCTACCTAAAATAGATTAGGAGTAGTGAAAGCTAATGACTTCATAATAAAGCAAGAAATTGTTAAACATAAAAAGAAAAAAATGGAAAAAAATAGAAGAAAATATAAAATATCTCATTGGTAAACAATTGACCTGGAAAATAGATAAGAGAGAGAATTCAGGAATTTAGGACTGCCTGAAAACATGATTTTTTTTTTTAAAAAAAAGAGCATGTATAACATTCTTCAAGAAATATTTAAGAAGAACTAACCTGATATCCGGGAACTAGAGGGCAAAATAGTCAATGAAAGACTCCAATGATCACTTCCTGAAAGGGATCTCAAGATAAAAACACCCAGGAATATTGTGGAAAAAACTCCAGAATTATCAGATCAAGGACAAACGTACAGCTAGCAACCAGAAAGAAACAATTCAGTCAGGAGTCACTGAATTCAAATCTGGCCTCAGACACTTAATAATTACCTAGCTGTGGGGTCTTGGGAAGCCCCTTAACCCCATTTGCCTTGCAAAAAACTAAAAAAAGAAAATAGTCAGGCTAAAAGAAAAAGACAGCTACTTAACAATATTAGACTGGTTATATTCCTACCTGGGAAGAAGATTCTCAAAACTCTTGAGAATTGTAATTCAGTTAGAGGGAATATTTTTTGACTGAAGATATGAAATTTGCAGTGTTTATGAAATTGATAGAATTATATAAAAAAGTAAGAAATTAAAAAAAGAGGAAAACTGTGAAGAGACCGGAAGAAGGAGGAATGGAATGGGGTAAATTACATCACATGAAAAGGTACAATGGACCTATTGCAACAGAGTGAAAGAATGAGGGAGGAGCGGCTAGGTGGATTAGTGTATAGAGCACTGTCCCTGGAGTTAGGAGTGCCTGAGTTCAAATCCTGCCTCAGACACTTAATAATTACCTAGCTATGTGGCCTTGGGCAAGCCACTTAACCCCATTGCCTAGCAAAAACAAAAATGAAAAAAAAAAAACTAAGAAAGAATGGGGGAGGTGAGAACTACTGAATCTTACACTCATTGGATTTGGCTCAAAGGGGGATTAATCCTTAAATTCAACTGAGTTTATTAATTTATTGTACACTTCAAAAATTAGGAGGGAAAAGGGGGAGAAGAGACTGATAGAAGGATGTGAAGGCAGATGGGGAAAAGGAAATGGGAAAGAAAAGAAAACATGTTGGTTAGAAAGAGGTAAGACATTAAGGGAGGTTGTATTCAGTAGCAAAACACTAAAGAGGAGGGACAAGGTGAAACAAGAAGAAAAATACAGTCTGAGGAGTTGCAAGGAATCAAATAAAGAATTAGTCATTATAAATTTGAATGCCATTGGGATGAACTTTACCCTAAAATGGAAGCAAATAGCAGAGAAAATTAAAAAACAGAATCCTACAATGGGTTGCTTACAAGAAACACCTGCAAAACAGAGATATACATACAGAGAAAAGCAAAAGATTCGAGAAGAATATATTATGATTTGGTTGATGTGAAAAAAAAACAGGGGTAGTGATTGTTATCTCAGACAAACCAATTGCAAAAATAGATCTCATTAAAAGAGATAAAGAAGGAAACCACATCCTAAAAGGTACCATAGACTGAAGTAATTTCAATACTAAACATGTATATATAATGCAGAATAGCATCCAGATTCTTAGAGAACAATCTAAATTAGCTACAGGAAGACATAAACAGCAAAACTCTTCTTGTGGGGGACCTCAACTTCCCTCTCTAGAAATTAAATAAATCTTGCCATAAAAATAAGCAAAAAACAAGTTAAGAAGGTAAATAGAATATTAGAAAACTTAGATATGATAGACCTTTGGAGAAAATTGATTGAGGATAGAAGTATATTCTTTTTATCTGCTGTAAATAGCCCTGACAAAAAAAAATTGGCCGTGTATTAGAGTAAAAAAACCTTATCAACAAATGTGGAAAGGCAGAAATATTGAATGTGTCTATTTCTTTTCATAATGCAATAAAAATCATGTGCTATAAAGGGTCATAGTGAATTAGACCTAAAAGTAATTGGAAATAATTTAATTTAAAATAATGAGTGGATCATATAACAAATCATATAAAAAAACTAATAATTTCATTCAAGAAAATGACAATAACAAGATGATATGCCAAAATGTATAGGATACAGTCAAAGCAGTTATTAGGAGAAAAATACATGAATAAAACAGAAAAAGGAGATCAATGAAGTGGGCAAACTACTAAAAAGGCTAGAGAAACAACAAGTTCAAATTCTCCAAGTAAATACCAAATTAGAAATTTTGAAAATTAAAGGGAAAATTCAACTATTGAAAAATTAAAAAAATAAAAAAAGATTTTATTTAAAAAACACAATAAAATAGATAAATCTTTAGTTATTTTTAAAAGAAAGAAAAAAACTAAATTTTCCATGAACTATTTTATATATTTGTATGCCCATTAATTTGACACTCTAAATAAAATTTTGTATGCCCATTAATTTGACACTCTAAATAAAATTGATAAATATTATCAAAAACATAAACATAAAAATTGAATAAGCCATCAATGAACTCCTTAGGAAAAAAATCTCTGAGTCGCATGGATTTATAAGTGAATTCTGCCAAACATTCAAGGAACAATGGGTTTCAATTTCATATAAATAATTTAAAAATAGGTGAAGATGTATGCCAAATTCCTTCTATGATACCAATATGGTACTGATAGCATATTGAATCAAAATAATGAAAATCATAGAACAATTTCCTTAATGAATGTGGATAGAAAATTTTTAAATAAATTATCAACAAACAATAGGATAATACACTATGTAATCACTAAGATAATACATTATGATCAAGCTGGATCTATACCAGCAATGCAGAGTTTGAAAGGAAAATAATCATCTTAATTTATCCTATATTAACAAATATAGCTGAAATCATATGCTCAATAGATACTGACAGAGCTATTCACAAAATACTTCATCTATTTCTATTAAAAATGCTAGGGAACATAGGCATAAATAAAATGTTGCTTAAAGCAATAAGCAGTATCTAACTAAAGCCAACAATAAGCATTAAATGTAATGAGAATATGCTAGAAGCATAGTCAATAAGATCAGAGGTGAAAATGGAGGCCTGTGTTACAAATTTTAACTTTAGCATTAAGAGAAGAGAAAGAAATGGAAGAAATTAAAATAATAATAGAGAAACAAACCTCTCATTCTTTGCAGAAGATCTGATGGTATACCTAGAGAACTCTAGAAAATCATCTGAAAACCTACTGGATTTTTAGTAAATTTAGAAAGTCTCAGTATATAAAATGAACTCACATAAATCCTTAACGTTCTTATACATTACCAACAAGAAAAAGTAACAAACAATAGAAAGGAAAATCCCATTTAAAATAACTGCAGACAACATAAAATCCTTGAGAATCTAACAGTCAAGGCAGACTCAGAATCTATATGAAAATAATGAGAAAACACTTTTCACAATAATAAAATCAGTTCTAAATAACTGGACAAATGTCAATTGCTCACAGATAGGCTGAGCTAATATAATAAAAATTACAATTCTACCAAAATCTAATAACTTATTCAGTGCCATACTAGCCAAACTTTCAAAATACTACTTTAGTTAGCTAGAAAATATTGTAACTATATTCATATAGAGAAGCAATAAGTCAATAATATCAATGGAATTAATGGGAAAAATTAAAAGAAAGGCAACCAAGGCATACCGGGTCTAAAATTAGGTTTTAAAGCATCAATCATCAAAAGTGTTTGATACTGGCTATGAAATAGAGTGACAGATTAGTGAACTACATTAGTTGTAAAAGAAAAAGCAGTAAATAACAATAGTAATCTGCTATTTGATAAACACATAGGTTCCATGTTCTGGGATTAAAAACTCACACTTTGGTAAAAACTGCTGGCAAAACAGAAAGATAGTATGACAGAAACCAGACATGGACCAACATCTCACACCCCATAATATGATAAGGTCAAAATGAATACAAGAATTTGGATATAAAAACCTAATATTATATTCCAATTAGGAGAACAAGGAATAGTCTACCTGTCAGATCTATGGAAAGAGTAGCAGTCTATGACCAAAGAAGAAAAAGTGGAAAAATAAAAAACAAACTGAATAATTTTTATTACATTAAATAAAAAGTTTTTGACAAAGAAAACCTCTGCAACCAAGCTTAAAAGTGATGTAATAAGTTGGTAAACAACTAGTGTTTTTAACAAATGACATATTTCTAAAATGCATAGAGAATTGTGTCACATGTATAAAAAAAAGACATTCTCCATTTGATATATGCAAAAAGGGTGTGCAAAGGCAATTCTAAGATGAAGAAATCAAAGCAATCTATAGTCATGTGCAAAATTTCTCTAAATCATTATTGCTTAGAGAAAAAAACAAATTAAAATATCTCTGATTTTCCATTTCACACTTGTCAGATTGACCAATATGACTAGAAAGGAAAATGATTAAATTAAATTGTAGGAGATATGGGAAAACTGGGCCACTAAGGCATTGTTGGTGGAGTTGTGAACTGATCCAGCATTTCTGGAGAGCAATTTGGAGCTGTGCCCAAAAAGCCATAAAACTAGGCCTTCCCTTTCATCAAGCAATAACATTGCTGGGTCTGTATATTAAATAGATAAAGAAAAAGTATAAAAATCTTGCATGAACAAAAATATTCAGATCTGCTCTTTTTGTAGTGGCAAAGAATTGAAAATTGAGGGGATGTCCATCAATTAAGGAATGGCTAAACAAATTGTGGTATATGTATGTAATGGAACAATATTGTTCTATATTAAATCATGAGGGATATGATTTCATAAAAGTCTAGAAAATCTTGTATTTGTTGATGTGGAGTGAAATGAACAGAATCAGAATATTATATACACTAACAGCAGCATGGAGTGATGATCAACCATAATGGAGATGTTCATTTCAGCAGTACAATAATGAAAACAAATTTTAAAAGATTTATTTTGGAAAATGTCATCCATACCCAGAGAAGGAACTATGGAGTTTAAATGCAGACCAAAACTTATTATCTTCAATTTTGAAAAGTTAACTTATGCATTAAATCATTTTTGCTAGAATTTTCTTTCTTCATTTGCATTTGATTCTTCTCTCACAATATGACCAATATGGAGCTATATTTAGCATGGTTATAAATGCAGAGTCTATATTAGATTGCTTTCTTTCAGGTGGAGGGGACAGGAAGGGAGAGAGAGAGATGAAGCCAAAAAAAAAAAAAAGAAAAAGTGAACAATATAAAAAACCTTGCAAAAAATATTAATTGGTTAAAAACGACCACTGCATATAGTAGAAAAACAAATACAATATTAAAAAAAAAATTAGTTGCTGCTCTTTTATGGTGGCAGTGATTTGGAAATTGAGGGGATGTCCACAATTGAGGAATCAATAAAACTTTGTCATATGTGATTATGATGGAATACAATCCTGCTGTGGGAAATGATGAACAGGATGCTCTCAGTAAAACCAAAAGAGACTTGAATGAGTTGATTCAAAGTGAAAAAGTACTGTGTATAAAGCAAAAGCAATATTGTAAGATGCTCAACTGTAAATGACTCTAGTATTCTCAACAATAAAATCATCCAAAACAACTCTGAAGAACTTATGATGAAGCATGTCCATCCCCAGAGAAAGAATTGTTGGTGTCTGAATACAGATTGAAACACACTTTGTAAATTTTCTTTGGTATTCTTATGTATTTTTTAAAAATTTGTTTTATTTCTCAACATGGTTATTATAGAAATGTTTTGCTTGACTACACATGTCTAATCTAGGTCAAATTGCTAGCAATCGGGGTATGGAGGACAGAAAAAGGAGAGAATGCATTAACTCAAAGTTTAAAAAAGTAATGTTGAAAATTATTTTTACAGGTAGCTGGGTAAATTTAAATATTAAACAAACAGAAAAAAAACAATGAAAACAAAAATTCATTATTTGGCAAACAATGTTGGGAAAGCTAGAAAAAATTCAGGTAGAAATTGGGCTTAGACAAATATCTTACTTCAGGTCCAAGACGAGGTCAAAAGGAATACATGATCTAGATGAGAGCTGTCCAAAATTCAACCTGTGGGCCACAGATTGTATGCTGCCCACCTGTAGGTTGACTAACTATTTAGTAAATGAATCCACACTACCACAGAGCTCTCACTAAAATTGCAAATCAAAATATATTGTCTATTGTTTAAATAAAAACATTTAAAAGTAAGTTGGACAACCCTAATAGATATAAAGACAGATATTATAAGAAATTTTAAAAACATGACACACATTTCCTCTCAGATATTGATAGATAAAAAATTTAAGAACACGAGAGAAAGTGTTAAAATGTAAAATGGATAATTTTAATTACATTATGTTAAAAAAATCATTGTTTTCTATTGTTTTACTTATTTATTTCTGCAATTAAAACACAGGAAACCAACCAAAATCAGAAGGAAAGGATGAATCTTGCGGGGGGCGGGGGGTGTTAGGGAAAGTTCCTCATATAAAAGTCTTGTACCTCAAATATATAAAGAATTTTGTCAAAAAATAAAAATATAGGGGAAGTTAGATGGCATAGTGGATAAAGCATCAGCCCTGGACTCAAGAGTACCTGAGTTCAAACCCAGCCTCAGACACTTAATAATTACCTAGTTGTATGACCTCGGGCAAGATCACTTAACCCTATTGCCTTGTTAAAAAAAAAAAAAAAAAAAAAACTTAAATAAAAAAAATAAAAATATGAGTCATTTCTCAATTGATAAATAGTCAATTAACAAACAGCATACAGATGAAGTCAAAACAATTTGCAGTCATGTGAAAATATGTTTGAATCATTATTGGTTAGAGAATTGCAAATTAAACCAACCTTGGGATATCACAGATAGAAAAAAATGTGACCTTAAATCTCTGTTGCTGGAACTGTGATTTGATTCAACCATTCTAAAGCAAAGTTTGGAATTATGCAAATACTATTTCCTATACCTCTTGACCCAGCAATGCCATTATTAGGTCTATTTCCCAAGATGATTAGGAAAATTGGAAAAGAACTACATGTTCTAAAATATTTATAGGAGTTATCTTTGTGGTACAAACTGGAAAATTGCAAGGATGCCTGTCAGCTGATGTATGGTTAAATAAAATGTGGAATATTTTCATAATGAAATAATATTCTGCCTTTAAGAAATGATGAGCTCAGTAATTTTAGAGAAGCATAAAGAGGCCCCCCTGAAATAATAAAAGGGAAGTGAACAGAATAAAAAATGATATACAATAATAGTATTGTTTTGAGAACAACTCTAAGTAGCCACTGTATTATAAATACTCAAATTATGCACAAAAATCTTTGAAAGGAAAATTCTGTTCAAATTCAAAAGAACACACACACATATACACACACAGAAACACATGTATATACATAAACAGAAATATGTGTTTATATATGTATATATGTCTCTGTGCATGAATACATGTATCTATTAAAGTTTGGGCTGTGAGGCAAGGGGAAAAAAGAAAGTTGAAGGATAACTTTTTTATTATTATGATTGATATTGTTATTTGTCTTTTGTTCCTAAAAAAGGAGCATGATATTAGGAAAGTAATTCCATGACTTGCAAGTGAAATGGATTTCTCCTCCACAGTCTTCTGGGTCCAGTAGCAAGATAAAAACTTGGACTACCAGATGACCAGAGATGTGACCAGAATCCTGTATATTTCAAAAGAATAATAAGTTGTAGCATAATAGATCTACAATTTCAAGTCTAATCCTCTGTTTTTTTCTCTCATACATTTATAAGGAAATGCTTTTTTTCTTAAGTTAATGTTGGGGGCGGGGGGAAGAGGCTTGGCGGTCGCTTAGAGGGGGAAACATAATCACCTTATAAGGGAATGTTACAGAACTCGGCCCCTCATTGAGTAAGAGTTCATGGGAGGGAGGACAGAGGGGATAAAAGTGTCTGCTGAGAGGTGGGGGGAGCGGGAATGTGATCACAGAAGAATAAAGACTCATGACCCACCTCAGGCGCTCTGTCTGGTTCTTCCCCCATCAAAGAGTGGGGGCCGGAGGTACCCCGAAGACTCACCACGCGTTGGACTGGTGAGTAAGAGGACGGACTAGCATTAAGAAGCCGGCGTTGTAAATAAAAACCCGGCAAGTGGTGCCGAAACCCGGGACCTGATTTTGCTAGGGAACGTCTGAATCCGCTGGTCGGATTCTCCAGACAGCCTCGGTCGTTTCTGACCAGGAGGAAGGAGAGGGCGTTTACTCTCAGATATTGCCTGAGGGACATATCCCTATTGTGTTGACTATGCTTTCTTTCTCTCCCCTTTCTCCTTCTGCTCTAATCACGCTCCTTGCGTGCTGGCCTGTCTGATTGTGCCCTGCTTCCTCCTTCTCTTTTGCCGAACGGGAACTTTCCAGTTCTGCCACCTGTTAGGATTGCAGCCTCGGCTAGTAGACAGCATGGGGGGCCGGAATAGTATTCCCGCCTTTGAGCCGGAGGAAAAAGAGGTCGTTGCAAGGCAGCTTTATAAACTCTGCGCTAAGCATGGCCGTAAATTACCTATCAAGACGTGCCGTGCTTTTGTTGAGAATATCTGGAACATCTGCCCTTGGGTGCAACATAGTGGGATCCAACCAGATAAATGGAAGGTGGTAGGGCAGCAGATGGCCTCCTATAATGACACCTGCCCGGGAAAACTGACCCCCAAGGATTTTACAGTGTATAAGATAGTGGATGCAGCCCTGCATCCCCAAAAGGTGACTTTGGCACGAACAATCAGCACTCAGGTGGGTAGCTCGTTGGCGGGATCGGATTCAGAGAGCCCAGAGGAAGAGGGAAGGCCACCCCCTCCCCTGTATCCGTGGGAGGAACTTAGAAGAAACAATGGGGGAACAAGGGGCCCCCAGGGAGAAGAAAATGCCGCATGCCCCTCCTTACCGAGACAGAATGAAAAGGGGGAGGGCGATGAATGTGGCACACTTAGAGATTCAGGGCCGGAAGTTTCCGAGCGCGGGAAGGGAGGGGTGCAAACAGCCCTCAGGGGTGGCAGGAAGAGGAGCGTGAGTAGGTGGGACCGGGAGGCTGCTGACGAGGAGGGAGAAGTCCGCGCTGATTGGACAGCTGCCGCGCCCCAGGCTTGGCGGCCCAGCCAGGAAACAGGGGCAAAAAATCCCCCATGTTCCTTGTCCGCCCTTCAGAGATCCCCTCAAGGGCTCCGCCCATCCGGCCTACTTGCCACCAGTGCCTCCATAGCAATAGAGAAAGGGGAGGAGGTGGACTGGGATGACTGGGGCCTCTACCCGGTATTTACGGACCCCCTTACCGGAGCCCGAGACTACCGCCCTGTCCCTTTTAAGATGCTTAAGGAACTTAAGGAGGCCGTGACTAAATACGGCCCAAGCTCCCCTTATGTAAAAAGACTGATGCAAAACCTCTTTGCTACGCACCCTTGGACCCCTGCTGACTTTGACGAAATTGCAGCCGCGTGCCTAGATGCCTCCTTATATTTAGCTTTTAAGGCTCAGGCCCGCAGAGAGGCCTCTAAGCTGGCAAAATCCCGGGGTTATACTCCCCTGGATTTAGCCATTGACCTCCTGTGTGGAACTGGAGCCTATACTGACCCTGCTGTTCAGGCCCAGTATGGCCAGTTTGAGCTAGAGACTGTTAAAGAAACACATGTTGTAGCTTGGGATAAGATTGGAGCCATGAAAGGGGGGAGAGCCACACAGAAGTTGGTTGGGCTGAAGCAGAGAGCAGATCAGACACCCCTCTCATTTGTGAACGAGGTTAAAGAGACAGTGACTCGTATAATGGGAGACACCCCGGGATCTGACCTACTTATGAGACAATTGATTAAAGAGGGTCTTCGCCCCAAAGGGATCGCAGCCATTAGCAGCCTTCCCCCCGACGCTTCATTAGAAGAAATTGTTGACAAATTGCTGGACATGCCCAGCGAGGATTCAATTCAAGCCTTAGTGACTGCCATGGAGAACCGGGAGGATAGCCTCCTGACCGCCCTTCACGGTATGCAGGTGAGACCCACCTGTTTTGGGTGCGGAAAGCCAGGGCACCTCAAAGCACAGTGCAGGCAGCGGCCCCCCTCCACTTCAGTTCCGACCTGTTATTCCTGTGGAAAGCCAGGTCACATAGCCAGGTTCTGCCGATCCAAAGGGAAGTCGGGAAAAGGGAAAGGGAGGGGCCCGGCCGCGGGCCCCCCCCCCCCCCCCCCCCCGTGCTCGAAGACAGCGGCCCCATTACTGTGACTATCCCCGTGAGGGTTGACTATAGAGAAGGGACACAGCAGAGAGAGATCGGGCCTTGGGAAACCTCGATGATTCCCATTGAGCTAAATATTTTCCCAGCGCTCATCACAGGGGCTGAGAGATGTGTGGACTTAGTCACCCATACCCAGGTCATTTTTGGTCCCGGAAGTCCCACATCCGTAAGGGTCACAAACCCCCACCCCTTTCCCACCTTGGTAAAACAGGGCCAAGAGGTAGGAAAGGCGCTGCCCTTGCGGACCCCTCCCGCTCATGTGAACTGGGTCCACCCGGTCAGCTCTGGGCGACCACTGTTAACCGTCACGGTGGAAAATCAGAAGCTCGAAGGGATAATTGACACTGGAGCCGATTGCTCTGTCATAAATAGGGGACAGTGGAGGCGCGAGTGGCCACTCCTACAGAGCCCTCAAGCAGTGACGGGGGTGGGGGGGCAATAGATCTGCCATGAAAGCAGCACACGCCCTACGGTGGTCAGCTTTGGAAGAATCTGGACTCTTCACCCCACTGTGCCTACCCGACCTCCCTTATGCATTATGGGGTAGAGATATCTTGAGCCAGCTTAACCTGACACTTGCCACCCCTGATAGCCTGCGGGGAAATTAATTGGGGCCACTCTAGAGATGAGCTTTTCCCCCAGAATAACATGGATTAATAAGAAACCTATTTGGGTTGAGCAGTGGCCCCTGACAAAAGAAAAGCTCATCGCCCTCACAGACATAGTAATGACCCTCCTGCACGAGAACAAAGTGGAACCGTCCCTTAGCCCGTATAACTCCCCCGTCTTTGTCATAAAAAAGAAAGGGGGGAGTTGGAGAATGTTGATTGATCTTCGGGCAGTAAATGCCAACATGGTACCCATGGGGACCCTCCAACCTGGTCTCCCTATGCCCACTGCAGTCCCGCAAGGGTGGACTATTATAGTGATTGATGTTAAAGACTGCTTCTATAGCATTCCCCTCCACCCGGAGGACAAAGAAAAATTTGCCTTTTCCCTCCCCGCGATCAATTTCCAAGCCCCCAGTAAACGTTATCAGTTCACCGTCCTACCTCAGGGAATGGCCAATAGCCCCACCCTGTGCCAGCTTTACATGGATACTCTGCTACATCCTATCTTTTTAAACAGAAAGGGGGAGTTGGCAGGTCACTGACCCATTCAGACCTGTCTCAGGTACTATTTACCATGAATTTCCTACAAGTCAGGGATGACGGCACTACAGCCGCCCAGAGATTTTTCTCCCCAAAAGGACATGCTAAGAAAGAACCAACGCTCCTGCCCTCTCCCACCAAGGCCCTACCAGGCTCTAAAGTCATGTGGAGAGATGAAGAGGGAGGTTGGCATGGCCCTGTAACGGTAAAGAACAGAAGACAGGGCCACCTGTCATTTCATCCCGAGGATAAGATAGAAGAGCCAGAAAGATGGCTCCCTGTTTACAAGATAAGAGACCTTGATTAATGCCCAACCCTACGGGGTGAGAGGAATTTCTTTCTTTTTCAGGCCTTCTGATCATCGTAGGGATCCTTGGAGGTGCTCCATCTGAAGGAAATCCGACATGGGGAATACTCCGAGTTATTCCCTCTCCCCTTCCGGTAGCACGGAACTCCCCGATCTACCCTCGCCTGCTAGTGACCAATACATCGATGGGGCTCCCTTCTGCCTCGGTGGGGCCCCTCATGTGTGGCCACAGGGGAAGACATCGAGGATCCCATACCATGGAGGGATTGCCAGATGGCGGGAGGATACCCCCTTGAGGGTGAACAAGGACGCTGATTCTGGGAACCACCCTACTTGTTGTCTGTTTCTGCCGCCTAGCTAGGCGACAGAGGGGCTATATGCTTCTTACTCAGAAAGCCTTCATGGCCATGGAGACGGGGGAGGATCCCCAAGTCTGGCTAGCCGCCATGCATGACATGTGACACCTAGGGGTAAGACGAGGTAAACCCCAAGATGGGCAACTTCTCCTGACCCAGCCACCTAAGACAGGCAAGGTCCTGGGCTGAAGGAGATGACCTAAGACAGGGTTCCTCGCCCCCGGCGGATCCCCAAGTCTGGCCAGCCGCCATGCATGACATGTGACACCTAGGGGTAAGACGAGGTAAACCCCAAGACGGGCAACTTCTCCTGACCCAGCCACCTAAGACAGGCCCTGAGGGTGTCGGGCGCCTAGGACGGGCAAGGTCCTGGGTTGAAGGAGATGACCTAAGACAGGGTTCCTCGCCCCCGGCTATCAGAGGCCAGTAGAAATGACACCGCTTAAGGCTAACCTCAGCACCGCTTAAGGTCACACCAAGTGATAACCTTGTAAAACAGAAAGGGGGAGATGTTGGGGGCGGGGGGAAGAGGCTTGGCGGTCGCTTAGAGGGGAAACATAATCACCTTATAAGGGAATGTTACAGAACTCGGCCCCTCATTGAGTAAGAGTTCATGGGAGGGAGGACAGAGGGGATAAAAGGGTCTGCTGAGAGGTTGGGGGAGCGGGAATGTGAACACAGAAGAATAAAGACTCATGACCCACCTCAGGCGCTCTGTCTGGTTCTTCCCCCATCAAAGAGTGGGGGCCGGAGGTACCCCGAAGACTCACCACGCGTTGGACTGGTGAGTAAGAGGACGGACTAGCATTAAGAAGCCGGCGTTGTAAATAAAAACCCAGCAAGTTAAGAATAAAATATTTTTTAAAAGATATCAAATTTTAAAACTGAAATAAAACTAAGAGGAAAAAATAATACACTTGGAATAAAACTCAACTCAGAAGGATTAATAAAAATATTACAAATAAGTCTTAAAGATCAATGAATAGAGGAAAAAATAATATTTGTTGGTTACTGAATGAACAATAATCGAAAATGAAACCAGAGAAACCAAATTTGTAATATAATAACTGAATATCCGAGAGAGAGAGAGAGAGAGAGAGAGAGAGAGAGAGAGAGAGATTAAAAGAAAGGTAGCAAGTTGAGAAACAATTTTTACAACTATTTATTTTTCCTGATGAAGTATTCATTTCTGAATTATAGAGAGAATTGAGTCAAATTGATAAAAAAAAAAAAGTCTTTCCCCAGTTGATAAATGGTCAAAGGATATGGAAAGACAATTCTCAAAGAAACTAAATTTATCTATAGTCATATGAAAAAATGCCCTAAATCTTTATCAATTACAGAAATGCAAATAAAATTATATCTACGGTACCACCTCACCCCTTTCAGATTGGCCACTATGACTTGAAAGAGAACTGATTAATATTGGAGATGGTGTGGGAAAACTGGGATACTAAGGCATTGTTGGTAGAGATGTGACCTGATCCAACATTTCTGGAGAGAAATTTGGAACTATGCACAAAGGTTAATAAAAATGGGTATGTCCTTTGATCCAGCAATACCACTACTAGATTTATTTCCTGAAGAGATCATGAAAAGGGGTAAAATCTTACATATACAAAAATATTCATGGTAGTTCTTTTTTTAGTGATAAAGAATTGGAAATTGGGGGCATGTCCATCAATTAGGGAATGGCTGAACAAATTGTGGTATATGCATGTGATAAAACACTATAGTTCTAAAAGAATTAATCAAGGATAGAATTTCAGAAAACCCTGGGAAAAAATTGCATGAATTGCATTAATAATATGGGGTAATGATCAACCATGATTCATTTCAGAACTACAATAATCAATGACAATTTTAATGGACTTGTGAGGGAAAATATTATCCATATTCAGAGACAGAACTGTGGACTTTCAACAAAGATGAAAGCTTATTATTTTCAATTTTTAAAAGTTGTCTTATACATTATGCTATTTTGTTCTCTGTAATGTTTTCTTCCATTTAAATCTAATTCTTCTGTTATAACATGTTATATAGATAGCCTATACCACATTGCTTTCTGTCAGGGAGAGGGAGGGAAGGGAGGGAGAGAAATACATTGTAAATCTCAAAACCTTTCAAAAAGTGGTTGGTAAAATGTAACCAGGAAATATTTAATAAAATAAAACAACAGAAAACATTAAATTTAAATTTAAAAAATAATAAGATACCTATAGTCAAATATACATTTTAATTTTTACAAAATTGCAAATAAAACCCTTAGAAAGCTCTCATTTAAAAATAATCCTGCCATTGAACTCTATTAAAAAGATATTTAGTTCAAATCTGGCCTCAGACACTTAATAATTACCTTGCCATGTGGCCTTGGGCAAGCCACTTAACCCCATTGCCTTGAAAAAACAAAACAAAACAAACAAAAAAAAAGATATTTAAAGGAACTTCTGGGACTATGCCAAAATGGTATAGTAAAGCTATTCTCTGAGTTCTTTCAGCATTCATTCCTTTTCCAATTCACTTCAATATACTGCCATATGTAGAATTTTGGAGTGGGAGAGACAATGAACAGATAGCATGAGATATTCTTCCAGTTCCAAACAATTTTGAGGTCAGAAATTAAAATCTGTGACATGAAGGTGAAGGCTGATCTCTAACTCACAAAGATGAAGTTAGGAAGTTTTATTTCACAAGTCAAATTTTATTTCATCTCTTTAGAAATGTTCCTAATTCTATGTATGTATGTATGTATGTATGCATGTATGTATATATACATACATATATACAGAACAATTCTAATTATTTTCCCTACATGAAAGTCTTTAAAATTCTAATTTTTATCTTTAGAGATTCCTCAAGTCTCCCTTTGGATATATAATGATAATGATGGTAACAGCAACAGCAATTTCAACAAGAAAAACATCTAGCACATATATTACTTTAAGGTGTATGAAGTGTTTTACACAATTTAAATCATTTCATTTTTGCAAGAACCCTAAAGAGGGAGATTGTATTAACATTCCCTTTTTATAGCTCAGGAAATTAAAATAAAAATTGGTTAAGTGATTTTCCCAGGCTTACACAAGTAATAATTTTCTGAAGCTGGATTTGAATGCAATTCTTTCTGCTTTTAGATTCATTATTTTATACATTGTTAAAATTTATTAATATGCTTCCTAAACTGAAGCAGCCAAAATGAAACAACATTCACCAGAGTTGGCCTGGGCAACGAATACTAATGCATACCTCCTAGAAGACACTGAATCTATTTTGAAATTCAGTCTAAGTTTACGTTATATTTTTTTCAATGTGCTATCATATTTTTAATTCATCTACAAATTGCAGTCCACTAAATCCTGAAGATATTTTTTCCAGATTGAAACACATTATTTTATATTCCTTTATTGGTCTTGTTTGGCTGCTTCCCAAAAGTTAATGAATCCTTTGGGTTGAACATCTTCAATCAGATGCTTTAAGAATTCTTATCAGGCTTAGGACATTACAGTTTAGTAACAATCTGAGAAAATATGTTCTCTGATTTTTATGCCAACTATGAAAAACTTCAGTTGTTTCAAGAGAAATTAAAAAAGACTTCATATACAAATGCACCTTGTGAGATGGATAGAATTTTGACAGGTAGGCATAAGGAGGACATTTCAAGAAGGGGAAATATGAAAAAATTTAAGTATTTTTCAGGGAAAATAATTATATGAACTGTATTTTTTAATTATAGCATCCATTATTTAAAACAGAGGAAGGCAAAATTAAAAAAAATAAGTTGAGACTATATACTAAATTCATGAAATTGCCATGACAAAAATTTTGGATTTTTTTAGAGAATAGACAATTGCAATTGTTTAGGCAAAATATAATGAGATACCATACTAACCCAGTATCTACAAAATTCAAAATGAAATGAATGGGTGACATTGATGAAAATAAAATATAGCATAAGGTAGATGAGGTAGCAGGAATATTTGAAAATTATTCCATGAATGAATTAAGCTGCATGTTTGCAATTATTAATAGTGGAAAAAACTATTTGGGAGAAAATAATTTGGGTAACTAGCAGGTAGTAAGAATGACCAAAATGAATCTGATATTTGAATGAGATAAAAATTTATTATTTGGAAGATTGCTCAAACCATTCTTAAATTTCATGTCAAGAGAATTGAGATTTGTTGCTGATTTAATAGATTTTGGTAATAATTATTGCTTAGCAATCAGTAAGTCATGAGTCCAAATATCTCCTAGATCTTTTGCCACAAATGCAAAGTAAGATGAAGCAAAGGATCTAGATAATGAAGAAAACAGCATTTACTTGTTTAACAAATTATAGTGATGGGGTAGCTAGGTGGAGTAGTGGATAAAGCACTAGCTCTGGAGTCAGGAGTACCTGGACTCAAATCCAGTCTCAGACACTTAATAATTACCTAGCTGTGTGGCCTTGGTCAAGCCACTTAACCCCACTTGCCTTGCAAAAACCTAAAAAAAAAACAAATTATAGTGACATGGAACCTAATCAGTAGAATAAGTAGTAACTTATACTCTCCCCATCCCAAGGCCTTATTAAAATTATAAATAATGCCATACAATTCCTCCAGTAACATAAATCACAAAAGTATGAGTGGAATAATTTTCCAGTTATAAACAACTTAAAAGGTTGACAGGAAAGGTATGTCACACAAGAAGAGAGATAAGCATAGTACAACAAAGGCCATTGCAGTCCAGATCCAGTCAAAGGGGAAGGTCTTAAGAGACATGGAATCTGCAGTGGCAGTGATTGCTTCTGGAGTTCTCAGTCTACAGATAGTAAGTGGGATGAACACCTGATTTGGACATTATAAGGGCCTCTTTGCTGGCACTAGAGGCAGGACTCATCTGTTTTTCCCATATTCAGTTCTGTGTCACAAGTCTATGTGGCAAATCTAGGACAAGGAGGAGCAATAGTGCACTAAAGCTTGTGAAGCACAGTGGACTAGGTACCCTTATCATAGTTACAAGATAGAAATGAGTCCTTGTGGCCATTCATAGATGAGAGCAGAGTGAAGCGAGAAAATCCTAAAAAAAAAAAAATGACTGAATAGATTGGTAAAGGACATGGAAAAATGTTGAAGAAAATAACATTTAAAAAAGAATAAACCAAATGATGAGATATACAAAAACAAAAAAACATGAATGAGGAGAAGAATGTTTAAAAAAAAAGCAGAAATGAGACATCTGGCTAAAATGGCAGAGAGGAGCCAGGTGTTATGCTAAGGTCTCCTGATCATCCCTCATATTTAATATGAAACAAACTTCTTAATGGAAATCCAATAAAAAAAAAAAAACCCAGAAAGAGAAGCTAGATGAAGAACATTTATCTCAAGGTCTATCATCAGGGATCAGGAGTGTGCCAAGCACAGAGCAGAGAAAGCCAATGGGGTGGGTGAGAGCTGGATTAGCCTAAGATCAGCCCCGGTGGTGTTCGCTCCAGAGAAACAACTGGAGAGTAGAGGTGTGGCCATGTGACTGACAGTCTGGGACTTCCCAGGAGGGCTGGAGGGTAAGTTTCAGCCTCTGGCACCCCTTACTGTCAGGCCCACATATAGTTACTAAATCCAGTGAATAAAGCCTTTAGGGATCCCAAAACCAAATCTCTGGGAACCAGCCCATCCCCCAATGCAAGATATTAGGAAAATGAAGAAAGGCCGGCAGCAAGGAGGAGCATAGAAAAATTCCTAGCATGAAAATATCCTAATTCAGAGAGACATAGAATCTCTGAGGAGAATATGATTTGGTTTCCAGCACTGAATTATTTACTTGAAGAGATCAGGAAGAAGTTTAAAAATCAATTGGAAAATTTGGAAAATTTGGGAAAAGAAACTCAACAAGTTAACACCTTACAACAAGAAAACAAATGTTTTGAAAATACAATTGGACAAATGCAAAAAGAAAATAATTCTCTCAAAACCTCAAATGGACAAATGGAAAACTCATGCAAAAAATAGAACTGACCAACTGGAAAAGCAGTTGCAAAAGATAAATGAGGGAAATTCTTCCTTAAAAAAAGAATGGAGTCTGTGGAAACCAATGACTTAAAGAGACAACAAGAATCTGTTCAACAAAACCAAAATACTGAGAAAATAAAAGAAAATGTAAAATACCTCATCAGCAAAAAACACTGAACTCAAGAATAAATCAAGAATGAACAACCTGAGAATTACAGGTCTTCATGAAAACATTGTAAAGAAAAAAAAAATGCCTGGACTCAATATTATAGGATTTAGAAATGGAAAACTGCCCAGCTATCATAGAACAAGAGGGCAAAGTAGTTGCTGAAAGAATACATCGATCCCTTCTGGAAAGGGGTCCCAAAAAAGAAAATGCAAAGGAACATTGTAGTTAAAATCCAGAATTATCAGATAAAAGGGAAAATCCTTTAAGCAGTCAGAAAGAAACAATTTAAATACCAAGGAGCCATGGTAAGGATTATGCAGGACCTAGCTACATAAACATTCAGGGATCAAAAGGCCTGGAATGTGATATTCTGAAAAGCAAGGGACCTTGGAATGTAGCCAAGAGTTCATTATGCAGCAAAACTGAGCCTCCTCTTCCAGGGCAAAAGATGGGCATTTAATGAAATAGGAGACTTTTAAGTTTTTCTGAAGAAAATACCAGAACTTAATAGAAAATTTGGATTTCAAACTGGAGACTCAAGAGACACATGAAAAAGTAGATTTAAAAAAAAGGTGAGGGGGCAGAATAAAAAGAAAAAATGCTGTTATCAAATAAGATGAAACTGGTTATATCCATACCTGTGAGAAAGACTTAAATAACTCTAGAGAACTGTAGTTCTGTTAGAGAGAATTTAATTATCCAGAAGAGATGGGCATTAATGACTTATTTGAGAAATTGTTATCCAATAAGATGAAACTGACTATATCCTTACTTGGGAGAAAGACTCTAACAACTCTCAATAATTGTAATTCTAGTAGAAAGAATATACTTAGCCAGAAATGATGGGCACTCAAGACCTTTCTGTGAGTCAGATAGAATGATTTAAAAACAATACCTCCTTAAAAAGGGGGGCAGTAAAAAGATAGGAGAAAGGAGAAGACTGAATGGGGTAAATCTCATTATATTAAGAGGTTACAAAGAAACTATTGCAGTAGAGGGGAATAAGGGAGGAGGTGAGAACCTCCTGAATCTTACTTTCATCAGATTAGCTTAGAATTAACATACATATACTCAGTTAAGAAACTTATCTTTAAAATGTGAAAAGGGGAAAAGGGGAGGGGGAGGAAAGAGGGAAGTAACAGAAGGAAGGGAAGGAAGAAGGGGCATAGGAAAAGGGGAGGGGAAAAGGGGGAGAGTTTAGATATAGGAGGGCAAGCACACTGAAGGTGGTGGTATTCAGAAACAAAAGACTGTGGAATATAAATAAAAGGATAAAAGGGGAAAACAAAAACAGAGGGAAGATAACATAGAGGGCAATAAAGAATAAATAATTATAACTTTGAATGTCAATGGGATGAACAGCCCCTTAAAACATAAGCACAAAGCAGAGTGGATTAAAAACCAGAATTCTACAATATGCTGCTTACAAGAAACTCATTTGAAGCAGAGAGATACATGTAGAGTAACAGTAAAGGGTTGGAGCCAAATATATTTTGCTCCAGATGAAGTGAAAAAAAAAAAAACAGGGGTACCAATACTTATCTCAGACAAGACATCTGTAAAAATAGAGTTAAAAGAGATAAGGAAGGAAACAACTATATCGTCCTAAAAAGATACCATAGATAATAAAGAAATTTCAATACTAAAAATGTATGCACACAATGGTATAGCATCCAAATCTTTAAAGAAGAAGTTGAAGGAGTGAGAGGAAGACATAGACAGCAAAACTCTACTAGTAGGTGACCTCACCCTCTCTCTCTCAAATCTAATCATAAAATAAATAAGAAGGAAGTTAAGGAGGTAAACAGATTGTTAGAAACACTAAAGATGACAGACTTACGGAGGAAATTGAATGGGGACAGAAAGGAATATACCTTTTTTTTCTACAGCACATGGTACTTACCCAAAAAACTGACCATGTACTAGGGCATAAAAATCTAATAATAAATTGCAGAAAGGTAGAAATATATTTTTCTCAGATCACAATGCAATGAAAATCATATGTAATATTGGGCCAGGGAGATATAAACCAAAAACAAATTGGAAACCAAATTGCTTCATTTTAAAGGATGAGTGTATCAAACAACAAATTAGAGAAAGAATTACTTATTTTACCCTAGATAGTAATAAAAATGAAAAACATACTAAAATCTATGGGATACACTTAAGGTGGCTCTCAGGGGTTATATAATATCTTTAAATGCTTACATGAATAAATTAAAGAAGGATAAACTCAATTAAATACATATGCAGGTAAAAAAAATTAGAGAAATTTCAAATTAAAAACTCCAAATTAAATACCAAATTAGAATTTCTAAAAATTAAAGGAGAAATTAATAATATCAAAAGCAAGACAACTACTGAACTAATAAATGAAACCAAGAGTTCATTTTATGAAAAAAAAATGATAAAATTGATAAACTACTGGTCAATTTGATTTTCAAAAAGGGATAGAAGAATACCAAATTGCTAGTATCATAAATGAAAAAATTGAACTCACCACCAATGAAGAGAAAATTAAAGCAATAATTTTGGAATTATTTTGCCCAACTATGCCAATAAATTTGTTACTCTAAATGAAATCAATGAATATTTACAAAAATATTTTGCCCATCTTAATTGCAGAGGAAATTCAATAACTAAATCACCCTATCTCAGAAAAAGAAATTCAACATGCCATCATTGAACTCCCTAAGAAAAAATCTCCAGGGTCAAATGGATTCACAAATGAATTCTCTCAAACATTTAAGGAGCAACTGGTTCCAATTCTATATAAAACTCTTTGAAAAAAAATAGGAGAAGACAGAATTCTGCCTAATTCTTTCAATGACACCAATATGGTGCTAATACCTAAACCAGAAAGAGTTAAAACTGAGAAAAAAAACTATAGACCTATTTCTCTGATGAATAAAGATACAAAAATCTTGAATAAAATCTTAGCAAAATGACTACAAGTTATCACGAAGATAATACATTATGAAGTAGAATTTATCCTAGGAATACAGGGTTAGTTCAATATTGGGAAAGCTATTAGTATTATTAATTATTTCACCAACAAACCTATCCAAAATCATATGATTATATCAATATATGCTGAAAAAGCTTTTGACAAGACACAGCACCCATTCCTACTGAAAACACTAGCATGGGAATAAATGGATTGTTCTTTAGATTAATAAGCATTATCTATCTGAAACCATCAACAAGTATTATAGGCAATGGGGATAGTCTAGAGGCATTCCCAGTAAGATCATGGGTGAAACAAGGATGTCCATTATCACCACTACTAGTCAATATTGTATTAGAAATGTTAGCTTCAGCAATAAGAGAAGAAAAGGAAAATCAATGGAATTAGAATAGAGAAGGAAGAGACAAAACTCTCACTCTTTGTAAATGATGTGATGTTATACCTAGAGAATCCCAAAAAATCATCTTAAAAGCTACTAGAAATAATTAGCAACTTTAGCAAGGTCAGAGGATATAAAATAAACTCTCACAAATTGTCAACATTTCTATACATGACTAGCAAGATGCAGTAGAAAGAGCCAGAAGGAGAAATCCCTTTCAAAGTACATTCAGACAATACAAAATAGCTGGGAGTCTATCTGTCAAGGCAGACTCAGAAACTTTTTGAAAACAGTTACAAAACACTTCTCACACAAATAAAATCAGATTTAAAAAACTGGGCAAATATCAACTGCTCATGGATCAGCCAAGCTAATATAATATAAATGACAATTCTACCAAAATTAAATAATGTGTTTAAGGCCCTACCAATCAACATTCTAGTAAATTACGTTTATGAGTTAGAAAAAAAGTTATAAGTAAATTCCTATTGAGAAATAATTGAGAATCTCCAGGGATTTAATGAAAAAAGTGTAAAAGATGGTGGCTTAGCCTTACCAGATCTAAAATTATATTATAAAGCATCAGTTATCAATACTGTCTGATACTGGCTAAGAAATAGAGTGGTGGATCAGTGGAATAGACTAGGTGCAATAGCAGGTAATGATTATAATAATCTGCTGTTTGATAACTCCAAATAGTCCAAATATTGAGATAAAAACTCTTTCTTCAATAAAAATGTTGGGAAAATTGGTAATATGTAAGAAACCTAGATTAGACCAATGCCTCACACCCTATACCAAGATAAGATCAAAATGGGTATAGGATCTAGACATAAAAAAACAATATTATAAACAAACTAGAAGACCAAAGTGTAGTATACCTGTCAGATCTATGGAAAGGAAGCAGTTTATGACCAAGGAAGAGATAGAGAACACCATTAAAAATAAACTAGACAATTTTTGAGTACATTAAATTAAAAACCTTTTGCACAGACAAAACCACTGCAACCAAGATCAAAAGAAATCTAGTAAATTGGGAAACAATTTTTATGAGTAATATTTCTGACAAAGAACTCATTTCTAAAATATGCAGAGTACTGAGTCAAATTAAAAAAAAAAAAAAAGACTAGTCATTCCCCAACTGTCAAATGATCAAAGGATATGCTTAGGAAATTTACAGATGAGGAAATCAAAAGATCAAAAGGATCCATAGTCATATGAAAAATTGCTCTAAATCATTACTTATTAGAGAAATGCAAGTTAAAACATCTCTTGGGTACAACCTCACACCTCTCAGATTGTCCAATATGACAAGAAATGTCAATGATCAATGTTGGAAGGGATGTGGGAAATCTGGGAGACAGACTTTGTTGGTACTTTGTGAACTTATCCAACTTTTCTGGAGAGTAATTTGGAATTATACCCAAAGGGCATACATACCCTTTGATCCAGCAATACCACTATTGGAGCTATGGCTTCAAGAGATTATGAAAAGGAGTAAGAACATCATCTGTACACATTTTCACAGCACAGCTCTGTGTGTGGTGGCAAAGAATTGGAAATTCAGGGGGATATCCATCGAATGGGGAATGGCTTAATAAACTGTGGTATATGTGTATGATGGAACACTATTGTTCTATTAGAAATCAGAAAGGATAGGAATTCAGGGAAGCCTGGAAGGATTTGCATAAACTGATGCTGAGCGAGATGAGCAAAACCAGAATAACACTGTACACCCTAACAGTAACATGGGAGTGATGATCTACATTAATGGACTTGCTCATACCAACAGGGCAAAAATCAGGCACAATTTGGGGGTATTTGTGATGGAGAATGCCATCTATAACCTGAGAAAGAATTGTAGAATTTGAACAAAGACCAAGGTCTGTTACCTTTAATTTAAAAAAAAAAGTTATCATATTACATAATTCTCATCCTTTATGTTTCTTCCTTAAGGATATAATTTCTCTCTCATCACATTCAACTTAAATAAATGTATACCATGGAAACAGTGCAAAGACTAGCAGACTACCTTCTGTGGGGGGCTGGGGGGAATGAAGCAAGAACAGGGGGAAAATTGTAATATTCAAAATAAATAAAATCTTTCCAAAACAAGCAGAAATTAACAAATAAGGAGAAACAGAAAATTCTTTGAAGGAAAAATAAAAACAAAACTCCCTAGAAAGTATAATGGGACAAATGGAAAAGGAGGTACTAAGGGAATAATTCCTTTAAAATTAGAATCAAGGCAATGGAAGTTAATAGCTCTTTCAGAAATTAAGACAAAGTAAAACAAAAATAAAATCATAAAAGAAATTAAAAAATGTAAATTATCTCATTGCAAAATGGAAAATAGTTGTAGGTAATTTAAAAAATTATTGGATGACCTGAAACCTATGATAAAAATAGTCTTGACTTTTATGAAACTATCAAAGAAGGATAATAGAAACAATATGGCATAGTAAAGACAATGACTCATTGGAGCTGTCCCCCAAACTCCCAAACTCCTCCAAATACCTTTCCAAAATGGCTAAATAAATTCTCTAATGTCAGAATCATAAAAAAAATGAATGAAACAATTTCCATCTCAAGACAACTTGGAAAGTCAGAAGGAAAGGTGTGTTGCACTAGGGTGAGAGATGAGTACAGGTCAGCAAAAACTGTATCAACATAACGTGGACCTGAATAAAACAGGAGAAGGTCTTGCGGTGACTCAATCACAGGAAGCTGTGGCAGTTTCCAGATATCTCAGCCCACAGACTCCAAAGAAATCTTAGAAGTTAAGCAGGAAAGATCTATCAAACCTAATTGAGAGTAAGCAAACAAAGACCAGACTTGGGAGCCACTGATTCAACTTTCAAAACATTCACCCCTTATATGTTAAGATGGTTCAACAATTTGTCAGAATGAAATTACAGGGATCTCTTTGTGGGAAAAGACTGTAGCTTTGTCCCACTTCATCATTGTTTCACCATCCTGGGAAGCAGTCCCAGAATCAGGAAAAGCACTTGCCCATCAGAACCTGTAGCATCTGGGGATCAAGAAGCATCCTCACATTTCCAGGACAGAAAAGAGTGCTTGTGGTCACTCACAAACGAGAACACCAAAAGTGTATCATGCACCTCTCCCTAGATCATACCACCTTGGAAGAATTGAAAACTTTTACGTCCCTAGAATTATCTCTGAAACATCTACACAAAATCCCCGAAAACCTCTGAAAGCAGAGCCCGACTCCTACAATGTCAAAATCAAGTAATGGACTAGGAAAATCAGCAAATAGAAAAAAAAAAATCTGACTATAGAAAATGTTATGGTGACAAAGAACTTTAAAACTTCCCTGATGAAAAGACCAGAGCTGAAAATTTGATTTTCAGATCCGAAATATAAAAGAAATAGAAAAAAGATAGTAACAAAAGTGAAATCGCAAGGGAGTTCCTAAGATTCAGTAGTTTACATTCCTGCATGGGAAGATGATATTTTGATCTCATAAATACTTTCTTCTTATTAACATAGTTGAAAACTACATATGTGTGTGTGTGTGTGTCTGTGTGTGTTGTGTGTGTTTATGCATCTGTGTATGTATGTTTATATACAGAGAGAGAGCAGGATTAAGTTGAATATGAAAGGTATCTCAAATTATAAAATTGAAAAAAGGTAGTTGAGGAATATACTGGGAGAAAAGGAGAGGTAGGAAGGGGTAAATTTTCTCACATAATAGAGGCAAAAAAACTGTTACGTGTAGGTTAAAAAGGGAGAGGTAAGAATCAGCTAATGAACATTACTCTCATCAGAAATGACTCAAAGATTAATTGAAAAGAAAAATCAAACTTACTGTATAGGAAAATAGAATGGGAGGAAGAAAAAAGAATAGGTGGTGACAGAAGGGAGGAAATAATGGAGGGGTAATTTTGAAGAGGATCAAAAGGAAAGGAGAAAAAAGAATAAATTAAATGAGGGAGAAACAGGATAGAAGAAAATAAAGTTAGGTACTGTAAACTTGTAAAAACAAGTTTCTCTGTTAAAGGCCTCATTTACATATCTATAGAGAATTGAGTCAAAATTGTAAAAAGAAAAACCACTTTCCAGTCAATAAATGATTAAATAATATTGAGTTTTCAGAGGAAGTAATCAAAGTTATCTATTGTATTTGAAAATAATGTTTTCATTCACTCAAGTGGAGAGTTCCAAATTAAAACAGTTTTGAGATAATACCTCATACTTATTAGATTGACTTTATAGAATAGAAATGAAAAATGAGAAATATAGGCTTGGATATTGGAAAAATGAAGCGTTAATTTATTGTTGGTGGAGTTGTGAACTAACTCAACCATTCAGTGGAGCAATTTGAAACTTTGCCCAATATGCTATAAAACCATGCATACCCTTTCATCTAGAAATACCATCGTATTCAAAAAGAGATTAAAAAGTAAAAATAAAATGGACATCTTACAACAATATTTATAGCAACTCCTTTTTGGTTCCAAAGATTTGGAAATTGAGGGAATGCTCATTAATTGGGGAATAAGTGAAAAAATTATGGTATGTGATTATGATGGAATTCTATTGTGGTATAAGAAATGATGAGCAGGATTCTTTCAGGAAAATAAGGAAAGACATATGGACTAATGTACAGTGAAATGTGTGATGTACAAAGTAATATTAATTTTTGCAAGATGACGAGCTTCCTTTTTCTTGAGGTTTTCATCTTTTTCTTTCACACTATGAGTAATGTGAGAATATGCTTTCCAAGTCTAAATATGTATAACATGCTTAGTCTATAACAAATTGTTTGCCTTCTAAATGAGGGAATGGGGAAGGAATAAGGAAAATAATTTGGAATTCAAAGTTTTTAAAGCAAATGTCAAAAAGTTGTATATATGTGCTTGGCAAAAAATAAAATATTAAAAAAAATTAACACAATATTAAATTTTATATATAAAATAGTACAGTATTTTGCCCATGTAAGCAATTAATAATTTTGTTGGTTTTATTATTCATTTTAAATATCTGTTTATTAGTAAATAATCAATATTGATTTCAGTTTAGATGATTCTCTTATAGCAGTATTGTATGGTCAACAGAATTCAAAACTCTGCTTCAGTAATGACCTTTGTTTACTACTAAAAACAAAACTCTCACTCTGTCTATATTGTCAGATGTCTTTGAAAAAAAGCACCTTGTGCTAAAATAGTCTTCAAAATACTATTTGAGAGCTTTTATTAGTTCAATTTGAACTTTCTCAAGATGATGGTCAGAATTATTTTAAATCTTAATAGTCCTTTGATTGCCCAGGCAAAAACATAATCATGACTGACTTTTGCCTGACTTCAACCTTTAAGTCAGGGACATAATTTACCATGAATTCTTTAGACCTTAGAATGATGTGCATGGAATTGAAAAGAACTTGCTATTTATTTAAATATTATGAATGTGTATGAAAAACTCAGAATAGTCACAGCAATGTTAAAGGGATTATTGATCCTTTCTGTTTTATCTAAAATATTTCCCTTAAGTTTGGAGAGAGGCAAAGAATAATGAGATTAATAATTGCATAATCAATAACAATAGTGCTTTGATAACAATGCTAATAAATTTCCCCTAGAATTGTGTAGTGAACTGCTACTTAGAGTTATTAGACTGTAATGATAAATTAGATTTCCAAATCTCTTTTATTCAAGAATGGGTCCATGAAAAAGGAGCTAATAGGAGAGGCAGTTTCTCCAACCAGACTTCATTCTGGATAACTCTATGGCAGGACCATTATTAGTTCTTTCTGGTAGGGGTGGTATGTCAGTGTAGAAGGTAGAGGTAGCCTAAATGTTGCAGTCAGAGATATAGATCAGTATAAAAGAAGGAAGAAAAAAGACCATTGCTTCAGACCCTCAGCTTTGAGTTAGCCTCCTATGAATATTCTGTCATAATAACCATTCATTTATTTACTCTTCTCATTTCTCCAGTTAATGCTTTGCAACAATTGATAGTATAAGAAAAACCTCAATGGGATCCAGGATCCCAGCAGTGACTCATTCTAATGTTGCTAACTGAAACCACAAATATTTAGTTTAGTAGCTTAAAGGTCAGCTAGTGTGGTTCATGAATGTTTTTTTGAAAGTTATATATGCCCACATAAGTTGTCTAAAATGTGGCTGATTAGAATTGTGAATGCACATCTTTGAAGCTGACCTCACCCTGTCCAAAGGAGACTGCAATTTCCTTCTTGAACAAAGACATATTTTTGTTTTTAATTGCCTATCTCCAAGAGGAGTGTCAATCTACTACAGTATTTATCTGCTGCCTGAAATATTTTCTTAGGGTACAACGTATTTAGAACAAATATTATTTTCTAGATTTCTTGCCCTTAGGAGAAAGGTGGCCCTTAGCTCATACCTTACTGACTTGAGTTCTTTTTACCAAACACTGGTTCCACAAAAGGTAAAGAAAAAGAGAGGGTAGTATGCAAACTCATTTAGTCAAGTAAAATAGCAAACAGGCATTTGAGAAGAACTACATATTAAGATATATGGAAAACTAAAATAAAATAAAAAATGAAAAAAAGATAATTGTAAAAAATATAAAAGAGTCAATGAACTTGATGTGAAAGAGACATTATTTCAAAATAAGAGAGAGGTTCTGATTTCATCTAAAAGGACTGTCTCTGATATATATATATATGGAGGCAAAGTAGCAATCAGGGATATCCTCAGGATCTAGTTTCCTTTGCATGCCTGCAGTTTCCAAAATCTTTTTTTATTTTTAAAATATCTGAAGCCACAAGTTTTTTTCTTTCTCTGTCAGAAACTCCACTTCTCATACAGGCTAGCAGCATGTTCCCAAATGAATATTCCTTCACCATTCTGAAGTCAAATTAAGAATTGTATCTCTTTTCACAAAGAGTGCAGTACACATAAACAGACTACTTGAGTGGAAGCCAGATGATACTAGTAACATCTTAATTTTGCAGAAAGGAACACAGAAATCCAGAAGAGGAAGGAATTTTCTCTGGACAACACAATATATAACTAGCAAAAAGACAGAATTCAAAGTAGATTCTTTCAACTTAAAATGCATAAAACTTTGTTAAAATGCACACATGGGCATATATATATATATATATATATATATACATGCAAAGTTATTGTGATTCAAACTATTTGTGTCTCTACATGTGTGTGCACTGATATACAAATGTTTAATTTGTATGTGTTTATACAAAAAGGTAAGGTTAATGAATATAGATAAACTTTTTGCTTGTATTTCAATGTATACATGAATATGTACACACACATATCCACATGTGTATGTTTATGGATATGAATCTATGCTCAATTATGTTAATTTGTACATATATATATATTTGTGAATATATAAGCATATGTTTGGTAGTTGCAGAGGGGAAGGCAAAGGAATCTTGGAGAATGGATAAAAGTGTATCTCTTGAACAAATGGGTTTTGAGCTGAGTGGAAAGTCATTAAAGTGAGAGGATGAAACATTCCACATAAATTGAAGAATCTATTCAATGGCATGTAATTGGGAGTTAGAATACCATATGGGGAGGAACAGGATAATGACTATATCATTGGCTCTCAAAGTATATTCCAAGGACCCCTCCAAACTAATTTTGTAGTAATACAAAGACATTTTGATTTCTAAAAATACCAAAATATAATTCACGCAAAAACTTGAGAGGTGGGATGTACTAAACAATTTCTAATGTTGTCCTAGACCAAAATGTTTGAGAACCACTACTAGACTGATTCTGTTACTTACTCATTATCCCAAAGTGTAAAGGCCACTCAATTTGTTCCCTTTTTTCAAACCTGGACAAGTTCTCCCTTCTTTTTAGAAGAATTGTGTCCTTCAATATCTAGGACTATAATCATACTCCTTATTAGTGTTGAGGTTAACCTGAACCTGGATTCATTTTAGCTCACTAGCTAAGTAAAATGATCCACCAGTCTCAGCCTCCCCAGGACTATTGTCACCATGCTGAAGAATGAAGTTTCCTTTTTCTAAAAAATTTGCAATTTAAATTAAATTTTCATTGTTGATAAAAAAATCTTAAGCTTTCAATCCTTTTAATAATATAAGTAATGTCCTTTAAAATTGAATAGTTATTAAAATTATTATTATCATTATTATGAAAATTATTGAAATTCCATTTGGGGCATACCCTAATGAAATGGGTACCCATGCTTCTTTGTACTCTTCTTCTGAAATCTATTAAATACAAGTCAGCTCCAATATCTTGTCCCCATGAAGTAAATTCTAATTTGTATTTGGCTCCTAAAACCCTTCACAGTGTGACTTGATTCTTTCAGACTTCTTACATTTTACTTTCTTGACTTCAAACTCTTAAACTTCAGCAGTAGTGGACTTTTTGCTATATCTCTAAAACATAATTTATACTCCAGACTCTCTTTGCAGTAGCTTCAGTCCCTGGACACCTGGAATGTTTTTCCTCAATTATACTTCCTGCCTTCTCTGGATTTCTTTTAAGATTCAGCTTTAAGATTCTGACTTTCTGGAAAAGGCTTTTCTCAGAGTTCCTTGCCTTGCCCAATTTCTAGTACTTAGTCTCCAACATTAGTTTCCCTTTTCACTGATATATCTTCTAGGAATGCTTTTTTAAAATGTCTCATCCATTAGTATGAGGGTAGAATCTGTGTTTTTTATAATTAATAATATATAATATAATAAATAATAATAATAATATATAATTAGTGACTAATATATAGTAAGTACTTCATAAATGCTTATAGCTTGATTCCAAAACAAAAACAAAACAGTCCACTGAGTTTCCTTCCTTTTTGTTCTTCTATAACAGTCAGGCCAATCTTCAAATAATGAACTAGCATATGTCAGCATTGAGTCTGGTTTCTGTTATCCCTAGATAATCACCACTGCATTAATAAAAGAAGAAAAAGAGAAAAATTCATTTAGCAAAGGCAAAATATGCTCATTACCAGTTCCTAAAAGAGGAGGAGCAAGGGAAGAACAGAGTGCTGGCTCATTTAGATTATTTGAACTTGAACAATTTAAAGAGTAAAGAAATTTCAAAGATGACTTTTTTGGTCATTTAATTGATTGGTAAGTGACTATTACTCATCATTGAAAGATATTTTCAGAAGTATATATATTCAGTTATTTTTCAGTCATGTCTGACTATTCATAATTTCATTTGGAGTTTTCTTTGGTAAAATATAACAAAAGCATCTTGTAATTTCCTTCTCTAGTTCATTTTACAGATGAGGATACTGAGACAAACAGGCTGAAGTGACGTAACCAGGGTCATGCAATAAGTAAGTATAGGAGACCAAATTTGAAATCAGGAAGAGGAGTCTTCCTGACTCTTTTTGACTCCAGGACTTATGTTCTATCCGCTGTACCAACTAGTTTACCATCAGAAGTATAGTAATAATCAATCAAACAACAAATATTGAGCAAGAACCTTATTTATGCTAAATACTGTATTAATCATTGAGGATGCACAAATAAAATGTTATCAACACTTGACCAAAATAAGATTACAATCTATTGCTGTTGGGAATGATGAATGAAGGATCTGGGGTTACAACATGGTAATTAACATTTATATGTAAAATAGAAAACAATTGTTGGATGATCAAGTAGGGAATTAAAGCCTGAGAAGATCAGGATATAACTTGGTCTGGAAAGAATAGTTTAAATAGTATTTTTGAGGGACCAACAGTGGGAGGATATTGCTACAAACAGATAGTTCTAGGGTGCTACCCCAACTTATACCTAAGCAAGGAGATTACAAAGAGTAGTCCATTTGAATCATGACCAGGAAGTCTAGTTCTTTTGAAATTTGAGAGGAATGATCAGATTGGCAGCATCTAGGGAGGAATGTATCAATCACACTTTAATAAGATTTAAAGAGAGACAGAAAGTACTGGAAAATGTAGGAAAGAATGAAGAATTAGGCAGAAGAAGAAGGTAGAAGATGTAGAGAAGGGGAGGGGGGAAGGGGGTACATAGAATCATCTAAATAATTTGGATCAACATTGGTAGAACCTGTAGTATGGACCCTTGGCCAGATGAAGTAGTATTCAAGAAGGAGAATGTCAGAGTCCCAATTTTATGATTCTAGTAAGAGATGGATGACTTAACCCTTATGCATAGCCCCTTTGGGTTAACTCATTAACATTTCAATATCATCTTAAAGTTAACAGTGCCAACTTAGATTTCTTAATTTATATAGTATCTTTTCTGACTTTACTGTTTATGACTGGCACTTATCTGCTACTTCTAACCTAGGCGTCTGTTACATTGGAGTCAACTTGTTTCCCCTTATTTAGCACAAAACCTACGGATGGGATTTTATATTAAAAGTCAGATTTTGCAAGTGACTTCCATGTACCTCTTCATAATCTTAAATCCTATTCTTATTTAATAACTTGCACAGGACACTAATAAACTTACTCTATGAAGTGGTACATTGTTTGGAGGAAACACAAGAGTATTTCAATACCTCTGCTTTGTATTTGTGTACTTAATCATGCTGTGGTTGGGAGATTAAACTAGTTATCTTCTGTCATCCCTTTCAGTATTATCACTTTGATACAATAGAAAGGCAATCATAGGTTTTCTGTGATTAAAACAAAGAAAGAAACAAATGTCAGTTGTATCACAATTCTACTGAATGGAGTTTAGTCTTCCTAGTTGAAAATTCAACCTGGGTTTCCCCTTCATAAGTCTTTGGTATAAAGATATTGTGTGGTAGACATAGCTCTAGGGCTAATATATCCTTTCTATGCTATTTTTAATCAATATTCAAACCTTGCATAAGGTGTGTCAATTTGTGTTTTTCCACTGATCTGAAAAAGAATCTGTTCATATGGAGTCATGTAGATTTTTTGATGCTCAGAATCAATAGTAGAGGAATCAAATTACAGAAATTATTCAGGGATGGAGGTCAAGAATTGTTTACCAGAGGATTTGTGGCTAGTAAAATGAAAACAAACAAACAATACAGGCAGAACTGATGAATCTTAGAAAAGTGTCTCCACAAGTCTCAGTTAAAACAATGAATATGAGGTTTCCTACCTGATTGTAGTCTGAATCTTACTTCTCCTTGTCAGGTAAAGTACATTTTCCATTTAGAGAAGTTTTAAAAATATATTTTACCAGTTCAATATTCAATAAATAGAGATATTGTCTCTAAGAGTACCTTTCTAAAGTTTTAATCATTTTCAAGGATTCCTCCCAAGAAGGTCTGTGGTTCTGCTAAATAGCTTTGTCATAGATTGTCTCCCCATTTTAACGACCTAACAACAGAGTCCTTCTAACTGTTTAAAGATAAACCAATTTTAAGCACTTAACTGGTAGCCAGTTAATAAGCAAGGAAAAATTCATGCATAATTTAGTAATGTTGATTCTTTTGATGCAAGTGAAACCTCCAGTGAAGAAACAAAATCCACTGTTGACCATTTCTTTCTAGGACCACAGAGTGCCATACATCCCTACTATAGTATCGTTGGGGAACACTATGATTGATCATAGCTTGGGAAAGTGGATTGTCATTGAGGTGCAATTGATCATATTCCCTCTGACAATTAAGGAGTGTTAATTGTTTTATGGGACTTAACTGCCTCTTTTAATCTTGGCCAGAAAATCAGAATCTCTCAAATCAGAACCAGACAATTACTCATCCACTCATAGGAGATTAAATCACCTCTAAATATACAGACAGGAAAGGATTTATCTTTGAATGATTTTTACAAACAACATGTTATCCCAGGTTAAAATGGTTGAGGCATATAAAAACAGACAAATGTGCTAGGGTCAAGTTGGAGGAACTTAGCAGTACTCCATTTCAATTATTCTTTAAGGCAATTTGGACTAGGAAAGACTACATTTATGACTAAGATGAGTTCATGCTGATATTATAAAAATCAGCCCAACATAAAATCAATTTACATTGTAAAACCAATACAGTAGAAATTGAAGATATTTTGGGGACTTAAGAAATATTAAAAGGGGGGGCAGCTAGGTGGCATATTAGATAAAGCACCAGTCCTGGAGTCAGGAGTACCTGGGTTCAAATCCGGGCTCAGACATTTAATAATTACCTAGCTTTGTGGCCTTGGACAAGCCACTTAACCCCATTTGCCTTGTAAAAAAAAAAAAAAAACTAAAAAAAGGAAATATTAAAAGGGTGGATTAGATCAAAGTTTGGAACAGATGGCAGAAAACATACTGTAGAAGAAAGAAAATGTAAGAAAGAAAAGGAGTATGACTATGAGGCATCATGGATGTGGAAAATGACTATGTAGCATGTTGAATTTGAAAGTCCAGGAGTTATATTTGGAAGCAAAAGATTTTCAAGTACTCTTTCCCTTCCCGTTGGGGGGGGGGGGGCTCCTTTAAATAGTTCTAGAAAATTCACATGAAGAAATCCTGATCAGGAAATGCAAGGGGAAAAAAATCATATTGTCTTTTTTTTTTTTGGTCAGTCAAATTGGAAAGAAAGAGAGAGAGGAACAGAGAGGTTTGCATAAAATAAGACCAGGTTATAGCCAGGATCCTCCTTTAATTAAGTTCTAGGAGAGAAAGGTTTTTTTTTTTTTATCCTGGCTAGAGTTACCATAGAGTCACTTAAACTTTAGCACAATTCAGTTCTGAATCATAGATACAAAATGGAATCAGGAGGGTACATGTATCCAGAGGTGACATTCTAGGATTTGAGAGGTCCTAGACCCTACATTATGTCTTGAGAGTAGCAAATTCGGTGGAGTTTCAGTTTTAACCTGAAGCCCAATCTGAAGCATGCAGCATAATAACCAGGCCAGGAATCACAGAACAAAGGGGTTTCTTTGACTCTACAACAAAATCTGTTTTCCATTTTACTAATAATGTCTGAATCCAACAACAGTTGAAATTACCAGGCTACAAATTGATTGTTCAGGCACTTAGCATGTTAGGAACTTGAAATGCTAAGCCCATGAGGGCAGCAATTAAACTTTGTCTTGGATTGGATCATGTGGGAACACTGAAACTTTAAGGCCCCAAATCTGAGTTGTACCTGAAATCCTGGAATTATTTGTCCTCTACTTTTGAAGGAGACAAATGACATCACTGGGTGATGTCTTGACTTGCTAGTGAATTGGATTTATTTATGTTATTAGTCTTGTTGTTTCTGAGTCACTAAAACTCTGAAGCAAGACAAAAGTCAGAATGACTGGAGATTGCCAAGAATGTAGTATGCAGACTTTGATGTCTTTGATATCTGACAAATTTTTCCACTGTATCTTGTTTCATGACCATAGAAACAAATTCTTTTCTTCTGCCTATTAGAGGAAGTCTTCACATGATTAAGGTAGACAACCTCCTAACTCACTGCTTGGGTTTGAAGACTATGGTTTACCTTTAACTTGTCTTAGTCTAGTATGCTGCCATGTTTTTGCTGTGGCTGTGGTTGCTGCATATACTACTACTTCATGGAGCCACAACTAAGAGTTGGGTGAAACATGGACACTAAAGGTGAATAAGCAGTCCTGAAAACAGTTTGGTAAGCCTTCACACCAGAGGTGCTAGTCTTTCTTTAAAACCTCATATTAAACCTGGAAAACAAAAGCAGGACAGGTCCAGATTTTCCCACAGGAAAATTCTGGTTCTAAGATAAAATCTTAAGTTAATGAATGTATGAACCCTTCATAAATTTCATATAAATATACATATACATATATATTCATATACATATATGTACATAGTTCTATATGTCTGTATATATGTATATACATATACATAGGGATACAAAAGACAAACCCAGAAGAGAATGACTGCCAAACATCTACAAGCAAAGCCTCAAAATAAAACACAGCTTAGGTACAAGTTAAATTTGAATTTCTAGAAGAAAGCAACAGTTGAAAATATATATTGTTTTGCTTTTGTTTGGTTTTTTTGCAAAGTAATGGAGTTAAGTGACTTGCTCAAGGTCTCACAGCTACTTAATTATTAAGTATCTGGGACTAAATTTGAATTCAGGTCCTCCTGACTCCAAGGTCAGTGCTCTATTGAAAAAAAAAAAGAAAAAATATTTTTAACAAAATGAAAAACTAGAAAAAAAAGAGAAAATAAATTATGTATGAAAAAAAGATAGGAAAAGGATTAATAGTTTGACACAAGAGATACAAACCCTTGTCTAAAAAACAAATAGCCTGGAATGTATAGAGTAAAATGAAAGCAAATAGCAAATTGAGAAAATAAGAAATACTAAAATACAAAAAAAATGACTAAACAGGAGAAAATGTAAGGTACTCCAGCAAAAACAATGTTAATTTGAACAAATAATTTAAAAATTACTTAAATATCAAGTCCCCAAAAAGAGTCAAGACACTATTTCAGGACATTTGAATGAAATTTCAAAATGTAAACAATCATAAACCATATTGACAAAGTCTACAATTTTCAAGTTTAAAAAGTTTTGCAAGGTATAACAAAGAATGCATTATCAAGGAAACACAGAAAGGCTCACATCATTTAGTAGTTATGAATATAAAGGAATATAAAGTTTGGATTATGATAATACAGAAGATAAAGGATATAAGCTGGCAATCAAGAATAAATGCTCAGTTAAAATGAATATAATCTTAGTTGGGAAAAATGGATATTTCATGAAACAGAGGATTTCCAATCATTACTGATGAAAAAGATTAGCACTGAGTAGGACATTTAAAGTAAAACTTAGCATCAAGAGAAGAATTAAAAAGGTAATTATGAAAAATGATAAGGGACTAAATAAAGATAAACTGTTTTTCATTCTAAAATGAGACCAGGATAAGTTTCCATTCTAAATTCCATCATCTTTAGGAAGTGTTATTAGACAGAAGGTCTGGAAATGACTGAAATTTATTTACTATGTTGAAAAAAATGTGGAAAAGAAGGATAAGAAGCATGTTCTATGGCAAGAAAAGGGGCAAAATATAAGGAAAATTACTTCACATAATGAAGACATACAAACTGAAATTTGTACAAACAAGACTGAAGATTTGTTATTGACACTTGAACTTGATTCTCAAATAATTGGTGAAAGGAAGGTTGCCCGTATGTGTGTGTGTGTGTGTGTGTGTGTGTGTGTGTGTGTGTGTACACAAATAGACCTGAGTACAAAAATTCCTTATAATTCAACAAAGAAATAAAAAGTGAAAGGGAGAAGGCCAAAGCAGAAATTGGAAGTCAGAGGTTAAATTAAAAGAGGGATTATTCTCAAGCAAAATAATTTCTAAATAGTGGTACACAAAAATATTTGTAGTTTTTTCTTTTTGTAGTAATATATTTTTGAATTGTACATCAATTGGGAATAGCTGAATAAGTTATGGAAAATAATTGTAACGGATTTATATCATGCCATAATAAACTTTGAAAAGGTTGTGCTTAAAGTTGGGAATTTTTATGTACAGATTAAGAGTAAAAAAAGTAGAAGTAATAGAACAACTTGTATAATGGTAAAATATTATAAAAAATCACTATAACATTTAGGAACACTGAAAAACATGATTTCAGAGGTGTGAACATAAATCATTAATATATGTAAATACATTTATACATGCAGACAGAAAAATGTATATTTATCTGTATATAGATACACACGTGTATACACTAAAGTATAAAACTTTGTTGTTATTGACAATTCAAATTGGTAATGGTTATGTTTTACTCTCTTTTGACTTTCTCAATTAGGGAGGAAGGAAAAATAGGGCTTGTTTTTAAAAATTAAAAAGTAACAAAGCAACACAGAATTCTAGTGTTCCAGGGTCAGGAGAAAACTTTTCCTGTTGCTATCATTTAAAGTTTCTTGAAAAAAATAAACTCATTAAGAGGAAGATGAATGCAAGTTGTGTTTTGGCTTGCCAGAAGATAGCTTAAATGGATGCACAGATAAGACAGAACAAAAGTCAAAGTGAAATGTTTATTAAAAAGAAACAGAACAGAGAAGCAACAGCAAAAGCAGCAGAAGCAATAGGAGTGAGCTGCAGGCTAAGATGTATGACTTCATGAAGGATCAGAATGCAGAGTTCAAGGCAGCCTTCCAGTTGTTCGACCAAGCATGATGCCAGACCTAGGCAAGAACCCTACCAATGCTGAGGTTCTCAAGGTTTTAGGAATTCCAAGAGTGATGAGATGAACATGAAGGCAATTGGACTTTGAACACTTTCTTCCAATGTTGCCAATGATAGCAAAACATAGGAAGACTACGGTGAGGGGCTCCAGGTATTTGCTAAGAAAGGGAATGATACAGTCATGGGGGCTGAAATTCGACATGTCCTCATCACCCTGGGTGAAATGACAGAAGAAGAACTGGAAATTTTGGTAGCGGGGCATGAGAACAGCAACAGTTGCATCAACTATGAATAACTAGTGCAGATGATGTTGAATGGCTGAGAACAACTTCCCTTTCCACAAAGAATTTGCTATTTTTCTCAGTGTGAAGCTCCTGAAACAATTAATAACATTTTTTCAGGTTCACCAGGATCCTTACTTTCCATTCCCACTATTTGTCCTCTTTGGTCTATTCACTCTCTGCTTTCAACAAATAAACTTGCTATCTGCTCCGTAAAAAAAAAAAAAAAAAGAAGAAGAAGAAATTTTCCATGTGTTAATGTTTTACATAACCTGTTCAAGGATAGAAATGGGAGGTATGAATTAATACCTTTTTTTTGTCATTTTCAGAGTTTGTATATATATATGTATATATATATATATGTACATGTAAACATACACATAAATATACCCTTTGATTTCTTAATTCACATGTGTATGTATCACTACTATCTTTCTAGAATAACAAGGCTTATACCTTATGAAAACATATCAGTTTCATATTAAATATAAGTTAAAGTGTTTTTATTGTTTTTAATTTTATTTATTTAGTTAGTTAGTTTTTGCAAGGCAATGGGGTTACGTGGCTTGCCCAAGGCCACATGGCTAGGTATTTATTAAGTGTCTGACGCCAGATTTGAACTCAGGTACTCCTGACTCCAAGGCCAGTGCTCTATCCAATGTGCCACCTAGCTGCCCCTAAAGTGTTTTTATATCCTTCTCTCCCTAAGGCAAGAGTTTTATAATGTGAGCATATGATCTCATTTCAAGGCATACATATATTTCCCAGTATAAGAAAACACCAAAACATATAATATTAAATATGTACTATGTACACCTTTTTGCTATGATTGCATTAAGAACCTGAAAATTTTTTGAAAATTTGAGAATGAAGAATTGAGAATAATAATCTCCACTCTAGTGGAATTCAATCAGTCTGACCTAAAATTTTAGGAATTTTGGACTCAGGTTAGGTTACTTGCCCTTGGGTCACACAATTAATATCAGAGGAAGACTTGTACTCAAGTTGTCTTGATATCAAATGCAGCATTGTCTCCATTATGTCATATATGCTGCTTTTCTGGCATATGATTGTTGAGATAGAAAGAGATGATAGTCATGATCATGATGATTAACTGATTTAAAGAAAAGAGGTATGATTGCAATTCAATGAATAAATATTTCTTAAAGATCTATTTTGTGCAATGTGCTGAGTTAAGCACTAGGGTACAAAAATTTAAAAAATGGAATATTCCCCAGAATTGAGGAATTTCTTAATTTTGTAAAGAATTAATTACTTTATTAATGAATTTTTTCTTGTTGTACAATAATTAGATCAGATTCCAATTCTTTTCCTTAATTTTACTCAGAATGAGTTAACTAGGACATAAAACTTTCCATTGTTAGTCACGTAATACTGAAGTAGAGGAAATATTAGACAGAGAAATATGATTTATAATTGTCAATCTATACTCCCATCCTGTTGTTCAAGTTACTAAGTACCTTGCTCCTACCTGAAATCCTATCAACAAAATAATGTTGCTTGTTTGAGTGTGAAAGGATTAAGTCTTTGTGGTACCACCCTTCACTTACAATTTTTTAATTAACTCATTTGTGCTGCTAGAGCTAGGAGCCCCCACCTATGTCTCCCTCCATTCTCCTTTTAAAACTCTTTTACTCCTCAGTTGAGCTGGGGATGCAGGATTCCCCCAACTCTCTGGCTTATATACTTTTCCTTACTAATCAGCCTCTCAGAGAAGTTTAGTTCTAGGTAGTTCTTTTCTTTAGCTTCCTTGCTTGCTAAGGAATCAGTGGTTTCCTGCCCCTTGGTCTCTCTTTCCCTAAAGTTCACAGTAATATTTAAATAAACATTTTTGCCACTAAAATTCCTTCTGGTTCAGAGTCAGTCTTTTACACAAATTATTTCATATTCCCTTGAACTTTTAACTTAATATATTTTCCCTGGCATCAATACTATAAACAATTAACCTAGAAGAACTTTAAAAGAAACAAAATCTATTTTGTATTATCAACATGCACAGGATGCAGAAGTGGAAATACAACCTCTACTCCCCACCCCTTATTTCCCCACATATGTTGTTATGTTATTACAAAACCAAAGGATCCTTAATAAAATATCCCCCAAAATACCACAAATTCTACTGATTTTTTGAGTTATAGAAGGTCTGCTTGTGGAAAACCTCATGAACCAAAGTCAGGTCATAAAATAATGATGATCTTCTAAATTTAATATTACTTCTGAAAGGAAAAAAAATATATAGACCATTAAGCAAAAGTCTCAGCTGGGTTTCATCAATTTTCTTTAGAAAAATATTCAGACAAGAGTTTAAATTCTGAGTATATATGTTGTTCCTTAGAATCCATTAGATACTCTTAAATTACTGGAATAATTTAACTAGAACTATATTTTTTCCTGAAAAATATGAGTTATATTCCTAGAATATAACTTCTGTCTAGCAAATTATCATTTTTATGTCATTTTAAAAATTCCTGGAATCTCTCTTTCTCAAATGTATCTTTCCAAATTTTACATCTGGTAGTTACTAGCTTTTTGACCTTAGACATATCCTTAATGTATTCAATTTCCATTTCTTTAAATGTAAACTGAACATTTAATATAGATTCCTATTATACTTATTTCATAAAGTTGATGAAAGATTAGATTTAAATTCAAAGAACTTCAAATTTTAGAAAACTTTAAGATTATAAGATTTATAATGATAAAAAATAGTTAATCACTTTGTTGAACCACCAGACCAGATTTAGAACCTCCTTGGATGCATCTTTCACTTTCCAAACAAATTCCACTTATGTTTATTTTCATTGTTTGAATATACATTCTGTCATTCTGTATGTGATGAAAACACTAAAATTTTTCTTTATATGCACTTATTTCTCAGTAAATAATAAGTAAAAACTAAAGCAAATTAATACATTAGTTCATGAACTATTAGAAAGTATGAACTAAATTTGTGTAATTCCCCTTTTCATATCACTTATGTAACATGAAAATGACATATCTAAATAGTCATGGCACTAGTTGGTGTCATATCTGATATATCATCAATGACCTCATTTCATAGATAGGTTAGCTATTGTTCTAATTTTAGAAACACATAGCACAAAGTTTAAGATTCAGATCATGAAAAAGTATATTTATGTGAACTTGAAGAGGAATGACCAAAAGGAAGGAAGGAAGGAAGGAAGGGAGGGAGGGAGGGAGGAGGAAGGGAGGAAAGAAGGGAGGAAGGAAAAAAGGAAAGAAAGAAGCACATATTGATTATATGCCAGTCATTGTATTAACTGTTGAAGATATAAATACAAATAAAGACAGTACTTGCCCTCAAAAAACTTACTTTCTAATGAGGGAAAATAGCATATCAAAAAAGAGCAGAAAAAGAGAGGGAGGTGAAAGTATTTAATTTTGAGGGCCTGGTTTTGAAGTTCAAAGAAAGATGTGAATAGAACTAGGAAGACTCAATATATAGCACTTGTGACAATGACTTTTGTATAGATTACTGGCTACAGAACTCTGGAAATTTTGCTCATCCGGTAACTTCCTAATACTTGTTGGGCAAAATTCCCAGAGTTCTAGAGCCAATGATCAACATAAAGGTCACACATACATACTCTTGTATTTTAAATTGTTATAAATAGTTCATAATTATACAGAGTGATTAAAATAGCTTTTATTAATAAATTAATTTTTCTGTAGAAAAGGACCATTTTCCCTAGTGGAAAAAGTTCATAAACTGTGACAATGTTTAGCCTTATATCCAGTTTGTCCTCCCCTCTAAGCCAATCATTGATCTGAATTGACAAGATTACAATCTAATCAATTCACCTACCCCCATATCATTTTCTAACATGTTTTCCTTGCCCTGGTCATTATACTAATGAGCACAGGGGTGTGTAAAGTAATATGTGTGAATATCATTAAGTAAGAGCACTTGCAGAGGTCAGGGATTCTAGGTTAACTCAAGACTAAATAGAACACAGGCCTGGTTTAATCTCAGATCTGACCATGCTGGGGTCAATTCTTTTGTCTTACACTCACAAAACTGCATGTAGGGGGTACAAGTAACCACAGACCGACACTGTAATGTGTGTGTATATATATACATATATATATATATATACACACACACATATGTGTATATTTATATATATGTATATACAATTTTTTTAAACATTCTGTGGAAACCCAACAGCCCACATTCCTCACAAATTATTTCTCTCTCTCTCTCTCTCTCTCTCTCTCTCTCTCTCTCTCTCTCTCTCTCTCTCTTCTCATTAAGAGTTTGAATTATTGGTATCAATTTCTTCCACTTTCAGTCAAATATTCCACCCCTTTACTCCTCAATTATGGCTGTTGTGGAATGGGAGATTGTAATTTGTGATAGGAATTGTATTTGTTGTATTTTTTAAAAAAATGATTACATACCTTCTTGATAATGCAGTACTTTCCCTTTTAATTATTTTTTGTTGTTGTCAATATTATTTGAAGACATGTTAAATTCTGCTTTTTTAAAGGAAGCATTTACAGCATTAATATGAGTAACTTTCAAATACCAGGATTGGAAGTTTCCTTAGGTAGCAAAATGAGATCATGTTATAAAAAAGCTAGATAGAAGGATGATAACTTGGGCAATATAGAATAAGATGGCTGAGGAGAAAGCTGAGACATGATTAGAGCAACATTGATAAGATGGTTTAAATTAGTCAGACAACTAAAACAGCAAAAGTCCAATTAGGTCTTCACAGCATTGTCTTTGTTCTGTGAAGTAGTACAATTGGGAAGAAGCTAGCTAAGAAATCTAAATTTCACCTGTTAGCTATACAATATAGGGCAAATCATTTATTCTCCATGCCTTTGTTTGCTGTACTGTCCAATGGGAATAATAATAAATACATTACCAATCTCATTTTTAAAGTTGTTAGGAAGATCAAAGGAAACATTTTATGAAAAGTATTATGCAAATAGATATTCCTTCTTTTTTTCAGTTTTTCGAAAAGTATGTACACATTGCCTGCAGATACTGAAAGAGAGTTATATATCATAATGTGAACAAAAACTTTCAGCTCCATGAAAATTTTGAACTATCAAGAATAACATTAAGTTATTTTGATTTATGACTAAGTGGATGCAATCTTTCCTAACCTACTTTGTAATTGGAACAATGATAGCCAAACTTTCAGGGTTGTTGTCATTATCAAATGTGATAAAATTTGTAAAGTTTTTAAGATCCTAGCACATAGTAGGTACTTCATGAATGTCTCTCTCCTTCCTTCCTAGCTAACTCCATTTAACTGACTGCAGATCAGATCTTATATGATATTCCACATAGGTCATTTGGAATCTGCCTTTTAATGGCATTATTTCTTGATTACTATAAAGGATAGCACTTCCCCACAGTAATCCTCTACTCTTCACTTCATATGATTCTCTGAACACTGTTTCTCCTCTCTCAAATCCATCATGCATGAAAGTGTTGGACAGTTAGAGAGAAATCACAAGTCTTCTCAAGGAAATTCAATGGTTCCCATTTATTTTTAGATTTAAATAAAATCTCTTCTTTTAAAATCATTCACAGAGAGAATTCTGAGAAGATGGAAGAATAGGCAAGAAAATCACAAGCTCTTAAGATTTCCTCAATAAACAAGACCAAAAAAGAGCATCAGAATGAGCACAGAGTTGCAAAAAGAAACAAGAACTGGTGTAGAACAGCAGTCCTCCTGGGACATGTAGAGAGCTTCAGAAAGATCCCCAGACAGAGGTTCAGTCCTAGTGATGTGTTAACACCTCCAGACTAGCTCCACTTAAAAAACAAGCCATGAGTCCTGACAGTACCTGGGTTGAAAGGTAAACTGGACCTCAGCCACAAAAATCTACATCTGAGAACAGGATGGAGAGTTAGGCTTCTGTGCTGGGGAAGACAGAGAATTTCTCCTGAAGGACTTCAAGACCAGCCCTGTTGTTCAAACACAGGTCCTGGTGAGAAGGAACTAACACACATTTTGTGAGTGCAGAAGCTATGATGGGAAGAAGCTGATGGTTGAGGACACTTCTTGGTCTCAGTCCCTGGCCAGGGGAAAGAATTGAAAGTCCAGTGTTTGCACTGGAGAGTTCTCAGAGAGTAAGATTTTACCAGCACAATGTGCCAGCGGCTTTAGCAGGGGAAAGGAGTGCACTTTGGGCTCAGGTTAAAGCTCAGATATAAAGATTTAGACATCAAATAAAAGCCTTTCAATTGGGTAATGGCTTAGTAAACTGGTATAAGTATGCCATGGAACTCTATTGTTCTATTAGAAACCAGGAGGGATGGGAATTCAGGGAAACCTGGTGGGATTTGCATGAACTGATGCTGAGTGAGATGAGCAGAACCAGGAAAAACACTGTATATTCTAACAGCAACATGGGGGAGATGATCAACCTTGATGGACTCGCTCATTCCATCAATGCAGCAATCAGGGACAATTTGGGTTTGTCTGCAATGGAGAATACCATCTGTATCCAGAGAAACAACTATAGAGTTTGAACAAATACCAAGGACTATTAACTTTAATTTCAGAAAGAAAAAAAACTGCTATCTTATTGTCTGATCTTGCTAGCTCTTATACTTTATGTTTCTTCCTTAAGGATATGATTTCTCTCTCATCACTCTCAATTTGCATCACGTGTATACCATGGAAACAATGTAAAGATTGACAAATTGCCTTCTGTGGGGAGTGGGGGGGACGGAAGTAAAATTAGGGGAAAAATTGTAAAACTCATAATGAATAAAATTTTTAATTTTTTTAAAAAAGAAAAGAAAAGAAATCACATCACTATCCAGTCTTTGCCCAATAAAAAGATGGAGCAGCCCATGATGGTGATTGAGGATCCCAAAGAGGGGAGAACTTTTTTTTAATGGAAAAGATCATAGTCTTAGCCACAATCCAAAGGAGTAATCAGAATTCTATGAAGCCAAAAAGAACATTGGGGCATGAAAAATCCAGGCATGAAACTAAGATTGGGATCATGGTTCAAAATCAATCATTTAGCAAGTATTTATCACAGAGGTTCTGCTAACTTCTAGAAATAAGAAAGGCAAAACCATGCTTTCTGCCCTCAAGGAGTTCACATTCTAATTCAAGTAGCAACATATAAATTATATATAGATGCACAAAATGTTTACAGAATAGAATCCTCCCAAATAGAGTCAGGTAACCCTATGGTGGGGGAATACTATGAAAGGGGCAACTGTTTGAAGGACACATTGCAAACAACTGTTTCATAGTTGAGAGAGTAACTTTTTCATGGCAGTACTTCTTTTTAGATATCTGTCTTGACATGGACTGAAACAATTTCCTGGCTGAATAATAATAATGTGGAAAAACCAAGTTTTATGTTAATATCTCCCCACTTTCACCTTCCTTTCTCTTTCTAATTAATGACAACTTTTCAAAGCATCAGAGTTGCTGATGTCTCTGACGGGACTCAACTCTGTACAAAATAGCTGTGAGTTTATTTATAATATAAACTTGTCAGTAAATATAGGTGGACCTAGATTTTTTTTTTGGCAATAGGAGCATTCATTTCAAAAATTAACCTGTAAATCAAATATTTGTAAATCAAATACTATTTTAGTAAATTTTATATTTGGACAATTAAAAAAACAAGTAATTGTCAATTATTGAGAAAATCATAATAACTTAGAGGCCATTCAACCCCAACATGTAGGGAAATAGAACTCAATTTGGTTTGTTAAGCGATCACATATTTGAACTTGAGGTGAACTGTCAGAAGAGAAGGTAGCAGCAAATTTCCCAAGCTGCAGGGCATTGAATTTTCTCAGAAAATGATCTCAATGATGTTGATGATGATCATATGTGCAATTTATATTGAACTTATTGTTAAATGCTCTTATACTTATCTCAATCTTCATTCAGACTTTATGATTACCATTTTACAGATAACGAAACTCAAGGCAACAGTTTAAGTGTGTTGTATAAGATCACACAGAAGAGTCCATATGAAGAAAAGTCTGAGGCTGAACTTCATCACCTCAACCAATATTTCCTTTTTCATCACCCATTGTGTCCCTTTCCCTGCTTTTTCCCTTTTTTATTTTCTTATTTTTATTTTTATTTGTATGTTTGTTTATCTATTTATTTATTGATTTAGGTTTTTGCAAGACAAATGGAGTTAAGTGTCTTGCCCAAGGCCACACAGCTAGGTAATTATTAAGTGTCTGAGGCCAGATTTGAACTCAGGTACTCCTGACTCCAGGTCCAGTGCTGGATCTACTGGGCCACTTAGCCTTCCCCTCCCTTTTTTATTTAATCCTCCCCCCCCCCTTTACATTCTCATGTTATGTCTCAGTTACTGTCTCTCTGTATGTTTCTCTATCTCTGTCTCATTTTTGTCAGGTGGAGAGAGTTGGTATATTGCTTGAAAAGTGGTTTAGGAAGAGGGTTCTCAGCAAAGTTAATTCTCTTTATATCTATCTGTCTTTCTACTCTGCCTTGATACAGACATTCTCAATAGAATTCCAAAATAATTATTCCCTACATTTCCCCATTCATCATTTGGCCTGTACTTTAGGATAGACAGACAGACATATAGACAAAAAGAGACAGAGAGAGAGACACAGAGACAGAGAAACAGAGAGAGAGAGAGAGAGAGAAAGAGAGAGATTAAGCCTTGTTTCCATACAGATCAGAGCACATATATTTTTATTCTTTTATCTATATTTAATAATGAAGTGCATCTTATTTAAAATTAATATCTCTAACTCTAAAACACATCTTATTTTAAAATTTTACTCTCTTGAGCTGGTACCACAACACTTTAATGAAATGCATGAAGCACATAGCTAAAGGTAGAAGTTAATGTTTTGAAATAGGTAATATCCACAAATTTGAGTTGCTTAGTTATTGTAATATTGTCACTGATATGCTTTTTGAAGCATTAATTACATTTAACTTTTGCTTATTTGAAGTTAGAGATATTAACAATAAAACACTGTTGTATCAATGAGTATCTGTGACATTCTAAATAATAAATTACTTAGGTATGTAAGCAAAAAAAGAACATATTTAGAAAATATCCAACCTCTGTTTCCTCACAAATTTCATATTTAACTTGCCACAAATGACAGATCATTCTAATTAAATGTAGGGGGAAAACTTCATAAAATGGCAGCACTTAAATTGATTTATCTTTCTCATCTAAGTGTATTATTCTTTTTTCTTCTTTTTGAAAAAAAGCATTATATTACTCATAGAATCTCTAACAGTTAGTTTCAAGTATAGTTACAAAATATTATAATGATGTAATTAAACTACAGTGATTTAATGAGTTTAGAAGAGTCAACTACTGTTATTTAAAACAGGTAAAATATATAGCCTTGTGGTCTTCTTAAAAAGTAGAGCATATAACTCAGAATAAATTGTCTTAAGTTTTAGGTATTTCAGAAGAATACTATTCAACATTCTTATTTTTAATTATAACTAGTAAATGGTTAACACATTTAATTTGGAAATTTATAGTAATAGGTAATGAATTCATGTTCATATAGTCTTCCAAATCTTAGTGTGTAAGTCTATAATGGCCCTGACATCAAGCAGCTAACTTGTGAAGAAGGAGGAATTTTATCAAACTTTTTTATCCAAAATTAAAAAGGTGTAGAGGGAGATGCATGAGAATGGGACAAAGAATAGGCAGAAGAAGATTGCCTATAACTGGGAGCCTAGGGACAGTCACAGGTAACAAAGTGAGGATGGACAGAAGAAAGATCTGTAGGACAGGACAGGTGTGTAGAGAAAGAAGCTTCTCCTACAGGTTTCAAACCAAGACCCTGATCCATGCTGTCATTCTTTCCCAGTCTAATGTTTTCATGTGGGAAATTTTTGAGTCTTCATTTATTTATCTCTTCATTCATTCATTCATTCATTCATTCATTCATTGATCTATTATTGTGAAGGTGAGAGAAGTTGAGGGAAAGAAGCTGAAAAAGAGCAACAGAGGTACCATAGGTGTTTGTTTTCGAGGACTGGTGGTGTACAGAATACAGATTTGTATTAGAATTATTTTATATAAAGTTGAATTTGCATGATTCAAATTTACATAAAGCAAGAATGATTTATGTTAGTAATTCCAAGCATCATATCAATTTTTTGGATAAAGTAATTCAAAATATCATTTAACTCTTAAAATTATAGACATAATTTTTTTGCTGTGATGTAGATATCAAGACAAAGATTTGAAAAAATAATCTTTTTATATAGTCATATATTCTTTCATATATACATTTTAATAAATTTAAATAAATAAATTTTTGACAAGAAGGCAAAATGGTTAAAATTTGGCAAACCTATCCTAGTCAGAAAAACTTTCAACAAAACTATTTGTTTCACACATTTTACCTTATGATAAAGGGTGATTAGTAAGACATTTTTCACATTTTCTGAAATATGTGGAAATGTAGTAACCTGATATTTTGTTAAAGACTGCTTTGTCTTAGATTAATTATATGTTCACTATTTGTGCCTGCAAAATTACATATATATATATATATATATATATATATATATATATATATATATGGGGGTGTGGGTGTGCATATAAATCTGTATAAATCTGTCTATCTACCTATAGGGAAAAGAAAATTATTCTATTTTACTTTGTATCTGAAGATCACATTTTGCCTTTTAAGCTCTGTTTTCAATGTTTCATGGTAGGTTGATCTTCTTAAGCATTCATCCTTTGCCAAACCACCTCTTTGCAAGTATATATTTAGTTAATTATTTTAATTAAAAATCAATTATAAAATGATTTTTGTTATTGTTATCACTCCCCTGCTCCTTGTTCAAATTTTAAACAACCAAACAAATCAAATCCCTTAGATGTGTTACATTATCTGAAAAAACAACTTCCTACATTAACCATATCCAAAAACTCATTTTTCTTTTTGCATTTTAAGTTCATCTCTTTCTGTGAAGAAATGAGTGAGTGGTCTGTTTCATTTTAATTCTTTAGACAATTGTTTTTCATTGCATTAATAAGTTATAAGTCCTAAAGTCTTTCAGAGTTATTTTTCCACATAATATTATCTTTGAATAAATCATTCTTCAGTTTTCTTACTTTTCTCTGCTTTAGATTATAAAAGTATTTCCAATGCCATCTGAATTATCCACTTAATTATTTATTTCACAATAGAGTTTAATTCCTAATTTTTGGAGTTAATTTAAAATTTGCTTCAAAAATACTCTTCCAAAATTAATATAATCTCACTGCTTAAATCCAAGTATCACCTCAATTTATACATGTCTGTATATAATAATGCTAGTGAAATTTAGGTATACACTTCTTGTTTAAAATGATGATTCCTCCTAGAGCTTGTTATAAAGGAGAAGAAATACTGGCAAATCTTAAAATATGCATTATATTTTGCTAAAATACATTGTAAGCACATTAAATACATGTTAAAATGCATCTCTAAATTAGAAGGATGTAGAATCCAATGGACTAAGCATTATTAAGGGAAGTCAGTCCAACAGCTATAAGAGAAGTCTAAGAATGAAATTCTGAGGGCACACACATATAGCCAGGCTAAAGGTTTTAGAATTTTGAGCAAATGTGTGAAAGAATTTGCTTGAAAGTTCCTACTCTGAAGGGGGTGGAGCCAAGTTATCAGCATGAGAACAGTCTTTCCTAGGAGGTCTCTCAAAAATATTCTTAAAACCTTCAAATAATTACTAAATAAATTTTTGAGAGACAGAACCCACAGAGAGATCTAGTGAAGCAATTTGCCAGCCAAGGTAACCTAGAAAATTGTAGGAAATCTCTGATCCATGGGGGATAGAGTGGGCAGCAGCACAGCAAGGGTTATTGCTTCTGATCAAAGGAACTCCAGTCTTCTGGAACAGCCCACTGGATGCATAAGTGTCTGGGTCATTGTGAGTACTGGCTCCCTGTAGGAGAAGTAGTTTCCTGCCCTGCCAATGCAGGGAAAGCCAAGCACAGCTTGGTAGATCAGCAGGGAAACCTCTGCCAGAGTGAGTGGGAACCAGTGTGGCCCTCAGTGCCATGACCCTCAGTGCACCATGACCCTCAGTATAACCACAGCCCTCAGCACAGCCCAGATCCCAGGAACAAGAAGCAGGCCCAGAGAGTTGACCAGGAGGGAGCTGCCCTGCAAACTGCTTCCAGAGAGCTCAGTCCACAGAAGGTAAGGGGGTGGGGGGGAGCCTGTTTATGTCTCTCCTCTGGTCCTGGGACAGGACACTTTTTCTTTGTTCATATGCATTTGTTGGTCTCATTCTGGGCCCCCCATTGCCATAGAGCAGTTACCCACCTCCAGGCCAGAGCGGATTGCTTGTGGTTAACCACAAACCAAAGCACAGGCAGGAGAGCCATCAGAGCCTCTAATAAGACCTTGAACAGATTGAGATGCCTAGGGGAGTGTCCCAATAATACTCAAAAGCTCAGGAAGTACCTCAAAACCAGGAGGAAAGCTGGTAAATTGAGTAAGTAGAAAAAAAGAAACATGACCATATGCAATTACTTTGGTCCCATGAAGAACAAAATGAGAAGAGAAAGTCCCAGCTTCTGCATCTAAATATTCCAAGAAATACAAAAGTTGGTCTCAGACTATTTCAGAGCTCAAAAATGATTTTGAAAATCAAGTAAGGGAGGTAGAGGAAAAACTGGGAAGAGAAATGAGAGACATGCAGGAATAACATTAAAATCAAGTCAGCAGTTTGGTGAAGGAGATCCAAAAAAATGCTGAAGAAAATAATATACTAAAAACTAATGTAAGTCAAATGGAAGAAACAGTTCAAAAAGAGAAAAATATCTTAAAAAGCACAATTGGCCAGATGGAAAAAGAGATAAGACAGCTCTCTGAAAAAAACAAATCCTTCAAATGAAGAATGGAGCTAAAGGAAGCTGATGACTTTGTGAGCAATCAAGACAATTAAAACAATATCAAAAAAAAATGAAAAAGTAGAAGAAAATGTGAACTATGTCATTGAAAAAAACAACAGATCTGGAAAAACAGATCCAGAAGAGACAATTTAAAGATTGTTGGGGCTACTGAAAAGTTATGACAAAGAAAAGATTCTACACTTTATTTTTAAAAAATTTCTACAGGAAAATTGTCCTGATATGCTAGAAGCAGAGGGCAAAATAGAAATTGAGAGAATCAACCTATCCCTTTCTGAAAGAGATCCAAAATAATAAACCCCTGGAATATTATAGCCAAGGTCAGAATTCTCAAGTTAAAGAGAAAATACTACAAACAGCCTGAGCAAAACAATTCAAATATCATTGACCTGTGGTAAGGATTACCCAAAACTTAGAAGCATCCACATTAAGGGCTTGTAGGGCCTAAAATATAATATTCTGGGAGACAAAAGAACTTGGAATACAACCTGGAATCAACTACCCAGCAAAACTGAGCATTGGCTTCCAGGGAAATAGATGGAATTTCAGTGAAACAGGTGAATTTCAAATGTTCCAATTGAAACAGCTAGAGCTGAACAGAAAGTTTGATCTTCAAGTACAGGACTCAGGTGAAACATAGAGAGAGTGGATGATTTAACAATGACAAACTGTGAGTATTCCTGCATGGGAAGATTATACTGATAATACTCATATGAACTCTGTCATTTATTAGAGCATTTATGAGCTTTTATAGTTGAGACACAGGAGAGAGCCAAATCTGAAGGTATGATATATTTTATAAATGGAGTCAATGGGTGAAAAGGAAATGTAGTGGGAGTCAATGGGTGAAAAGGAAATGTAGTGAGAGAAAGGACAGAGAGGTAGAATAGACTAAGGTATCTCATGTTAAAGAGTCATGAAATAGCTTTTGCAATGGTATGGAGTGGGGGGAGGTGAGGGGCATTGAGGGAGCTTCATTCTCATTGGAAATGGTTCTGAAAGGAAACTATGTAATACTATTTAATAGAAATATTATTTAATAGATATATTATTTAATAGAAATTTAGAAGAAAAACAAGAAAAAAGGGGATGGGAGGAAAGGGAATGGGGGGAAGGGGAGGGGGGAGGTATGGAACAGAGGAGAGGGTAGATTATGGGAGAGGATAGTCAGATATAAAACATTTTCTTTTCTTCTTTTTGCAAGGTGATAGAATTGGATGCCCTGTTCCAGCACCACAGGACTGGGTAATTCCTGGGTCTCTTGGTGGGGGGGTGGAGGGAATTCAGCCTTGGGGTCTTTGGCCCCAGGGGCCGATGCTCTGTCCTACTGTGCCACAGTCCCATAGCACACTTTAGGAGGGGCAGAGTGGGAAAAGAAAGAGGAAAATATAATAATTGGTAGTGGGGAGAAATGAATGGAGGGGAATTACAATCAGCAGCATCAACTGTGGAAAAATTTGGAAGTAACATCTCTTATGGACTTATGATAAAGAATGTGATCCACCCAAGAGATAGAACCGATGGAATTGGAACACTGAAGAACTGAAGACTGAAGAACATTTGTTTCTTTCTTTGACTTCTATCTTTTTTCTTTTTTCTTTTTTTAGATTTTTCAAGGCAATGGGGTTAAGTGGCTTGCCCAAGGCCACATGGCTAGGTAATTGTTAAGCGTCTGAGACCAGATTTGAACTCAGGTACTCCTGACTCCAAGGCTGGTGCTCTATCCACTGTACCATCCAGCCGCCCCTTCTTTCTTTTTTATTTTTTTTAGGGTTTTGCAAGGCAATGGGGTTAAGTGGCTTGCCCAAGGCCACACAGCTAACTAATTACTAAGTGTCTGAGACCAGATTTGAACTCAGGTACTCCTGACTCCAAGGCTGGTGCTCTATCCACTGAATCACCTAGCTGCCCCTCTTTTTTTTTAAAGAAAGATTTTATTTGTTTTGAATTTTACAATTTTACCCTATTCTTGCTTCCCTCCCCCAACCCCCAAGAGAAGGTAGTCTGTTAGTCTTTACATTGTTCCCAAGGTCTACATTGATCTAAGTTGAGTGTGATGAGAGAGAAAGCATATTCTTAAGGAAGAATAATAAAGTATAAGACATAGCAAAATTACATAATAAGATAATGTTTTTATTTCATTTCTAAATTGAAGATAATAATCTTTTGTTTTTGTTCAAACTCCACAATTCTTTCTCTGGATACAGATGGTATTCTTCATTGCCGATAGCCCCAAATTGTCCTTGATTGTTGCCCTGATGGAATGAGCAAGTCCATCAAGGTTGATCATAACCCCCATGTTACTGTTAGGCTGTACAATGTTTTTCTGGATCACCTCATCTTGGTCAGCATCAATTCATGTAAACCGTTCCATGTTGTGAGCGGTAAAAATACTGACTTTTCAGAAATATAGTGCTAATTTAGTTTAAGCCATAGGCCTCAGTTATTATTACTCAAGAATCAGGTGAGTGTATGAGAACCCAGATCTCCAGCTAGAAAAATTATGTTACCCTAACCATATAAAGTGTAAACAAAGACAGACTCGCCTGTGCTACTTAGGCAAAACCTTCTCTTTGGACCATCATGTTTGACCAATTGTTGTAAAGGTTAGCAGAAAAGAGGAGGGGGAAGTGGTTGTAGTTTTTATGGGGGTTTTTTAACCTGCTTCAGCTTCTGTAATTTGGCTTTTTCCTGCTCTCTTCTCTCTCTCTCTCTCTCTCTCTCTCTCTCTCTCTCTCTCTCCTCTCTCTCTCTCTCAAAATAAATTTTAATTATTTGCTGCCATTTTGAGAGGACTACAGCAGTCATTTTTGGGTTAAGGTCTCAATACCCTCACACACATGCTTCCCTGAATTCCCAATCCTTCCTGGGTGTCTAATAGAACAATGGTGTTCTGTCACATACATATACCACAGTTGTTAATCCATTCCCCAATTGAAAGACATTCACTTAATTTCCAGTTCTTTGCCACCACAAATAGGGTTGCCATGAATTATTCTTGTACAAGTGATGCTTTTACCTTTTTTTCACAATCTTTTTGGGGTATAGACCTGGTAGTGGTTTTACTGGATAAAAGGTTGCCCCTTTTTGTTGCCCTTTGGGTATAATTCCATGTTGCTCTCCACAAAGGTTCCATGAGTTCACAGCTCCACCAACAATACATTATGTCCCCAGATTTCCTACAGCCCTTCCAACATTTGATCATTGACCTTCCTGTTTCATAATAGCCAGTCTGAAAGGTGTGAGGTTCCTACCTCAGAGATGCCTTAATTTGCATTTCTCTAATAAGTAATGATTTAGAGCAATTTCTTTATATTACTATGAATTACTTTGATTTCTTCAGTGTAAATTTCCCTTGCATATCCTTTGACTTTTTGTCCCTAATTAGGGAATGCCTTTTTATTTTTCTGAAAATTTGACTCAGTTCTCTGTATATTTTAGAAATGAGTCCTTTGTCAGAAATACTAGTTGTAAAAATTGTTTCCCTAATTCACTACATTACTTTTGATCTTGGTTACAGTGATTTTGTTTTGTGCAAAAACTTTTTATTTAATTTAATTGTAATCAAAATTATCTAGTTTGTTTTTTCCTTTCTTTTCCATTTCTTCTTTGGTCATAAACTGTTTCCCTTTCCATAGATCTGACAGGTATACTATTCATTGATTTTCTAGTTTGCTTATAATATTGGTTTTTTATGTCTAAAATCCTGTATTCATTTTTATCTTATCTTGGTGTAGGGATGTGTGGTGTTGGTCTAAATCCAAGTTTCTTCCACTCTAACTTCCCATTTTCCCCAACAGTTTTTTATCAAAGAGAGAGGTTTTTATCCCAATAGCTGGACTTTTGGGGTTTATCAAACAGAAGATTACTATAGTCATTTCCTGCTATTGCACCTAGGTCTATTCCACCATTCCATTACTCTAATTTTTAGACAATATCAGACAGTTTTGATGACTGATGCTTTATAATATAATTTAAGATCTGGTAAGGCTAAGCCTCCTTCTTTTGCACTTTTTTCATTGAATCCCAGGAATTTCTTGACTTTTTTTCTCCTTATGAGTTTACTCATAATTTTTTTCTAGCTCTTAAAGTAATTTTTTGGAATTTTATTGGTAGGGCACTAAACAAGCAGTTCAGTTGTAATAGAATTGTCATTTTTATTATTTTAGCTTGAACTGTCCATGAGGAGTGGATGTTTGCCAAGTTCTTTAAAATCTGATTTTATTTGAGTGAGAAATGTGTTGTAATTGCTTTCAAAAAGTTTTTGAATCTCCCTTGGCAGGTAGACTTCCCAGGTATTTTTTGTCTGATGTTACTTTGAATGAGATTTCTCTTTCTACTTCTTTCTGCTGTATCTTGCTAGTCATATATAGAAATGTTGAGGATTTATGAGGGTTTATATTTGATATCCAGGAACATTGCTAAAATTGCCAATTATTTCTAAGAATTTTTTAGATGAATATTTGAGATTCTCTAGGTATACCACCATGTCATCTGCAAAGAGTGAATGTTTTGTGTCTTCCTTCCCTATTCTATTTCCTTTGATTTCCTTTTCATCTCTTATTGCTGAAGCTAACATTTCTTATATGATATTGAACTGAAGTGTTGATAATGGGTATCCTTGTTTCACCGCTGATCTTATTGGGAATGACTCTAGCCTCTCCCCATTGAATATAATGCTTGTGGATGGTTTCAGATATATACTGCTTATTATTCTAAGGAAGAATCCATTTAATCCCATACTCTCTAGTGTTTTTAGTAGGAATGGGTGTGCTGTGTTTTTTCAAAAAGCTATTTTTTAGCATCTATCAATATTATCATATGATTTCAGATAGGTTTGTATATTGATATAATTGAGTATATGAACATTTTTCCTAATATTGAACCAACCCTGCATTCCTGGAATGAATCCTACTTGGTCAAAAGGTATTAGCCTAGTGATAACTTGTTTTAATCATTTTGATTAGATTTTATTGGAACTAACTGTTCCTTAAATGCTTGTTAGAATTCACTTGGGAATCTGTCTGGCCCAGGAGAGTTTATCTTATCAAAAATGGTTTGCTGAATTTCTTTTTCAGAAATAGGGTATTTATGTATTCAATTTCCTCTTCATTTAATCTGGGCGACTTATATTTTTATAAATATTTGTCCATTCCACTTAGATTGGCAAAT